>NC_143014.1:173947071-174194571 GCF_055824585.1 Amblyomma mixtum
CAGACCAAGTTTAGTTTTCATTAAAGAAACACTAGAAGTGCGAGAATAATTGGAAAGGATGAAGCGAGCTGACCGATTCTGAACAGATTCTATAGCATCGATTAACCCTTTCGGCCCTGGCGGTGTCGATTGACACCACAACACAAATATTACGCTCACGACTCAGTAACAGAAGAAAATACTATTAATTTTTAATACAATAGTTCCTTAGGGAGCCCTGCTGCTATCGACATCGCTGTTCACGGACTTCCATTGAGCTGTGCGGTCTAAGGAAGAAGAAGTAGCAGAATGGGAGGCATGGAGTGAAGAAGCCGAGGTGTAGCAAATTTGTTCATTTTTATCTCACTAACCATTCATTCTTCTGCGCTCAGATTTTTATATGTTGTGTGAAACGCCTATCCAAGCTCACATCCCTGTCATAAATATTACTGAATGCGTAGACACTGCGTTTGAACGCATTTTTGACATGTACGATTTTGACACCATCAGGGCTCAACGGTTGCCAGCGTTGGCCATTGAGTGATGATAGGTCATTTTTGTAGAATAGAATGTGCTAGTATTTTAGCAGATGCACCTATACTAACGGCCTTTTTGGACGGCTGACATGAATGTTCAGTACAGAGAATGGACAAAATCTTAAAATTTGCTTTCTGATGAATTAGAAGATGGAAATTTTCGCTATCATACATGGTGAATATTCGTATTGAGCCTGGAAATGACCATGCGGATGTCGGCGAACAGCAACCAACCAAAGGAATAGCGAGAACAAATGCACGCCTGACCTTGCGCTTTTATTCCTTTTTTTTACCTCTCTCCTCCTCCTATGAGCTGTGAGCATTGACACTGAGCTGCAAGAAGCGACGCGGTATTTACACTGAAACTCGCGCTCCGCCGCTCGTGCAGCACGTGTGGCGCGCCCTCGACGCTCGGATCAATGCAGCGTGTTTGGCTGTGTTTTCTTGAGAAAGCGTATTTGGTGTGCTGATATCAGCTTCTGCTTTCTCCCCGGCTGAGAGATATCCCCAACTCATAAGCCTATGGATGAGAGGGAATTTCCTGTCACCTGTAGGGAACAGCATTCGGTCAAGACACAGACACAACGAGATTATATTCCACTTTGTGAATTCTTCTATAGCAAGCAGCTGGTTTGAAAACAAGCGCAAGCGAGATGCAGTGTGCCGCGCGCAAGCTTAGAACTTAGATTTGCCGACCTTCGCGCTGGGTGCTACGGAAATGCTTCGTGAAGCTCGATAGAGGAGGGCATTACAGATTCGAGGGAAACGTTCACCTTGACCACAGTCGCCTTCCAGGAAGGCTACGCAAGTTTTGAACATGTGAGCTGTTGACGTGACGTACACAAGCTGGAACACAAAGCTGGCAGGAACAAGAACGCGGAGGTATGATACAAAACGCAAGGTAAACAGGAGCGAGCGAAGTTTTTTGTGGAAACTGCGCGATTATCTATCCCTTACAAAGTAAAAAAAGCTTCTTTATAGGTCTCCACACTGCAAAATAAGAAATTTTTTCGTTAATTTCTTTCTTGTCGGTTGAGGTTACCAAAACGGTCCCACTAGCATTTTACACCCATTGAGCCCTGATGTCCGATTTTGACGCCATACCTGTAAATCGATTAATACTCGCACCACAAGCTTTAAATTTTTACTGCGTGGTTATGGGACCTTAGGCATTGTAAAAACGCGCAGGAAAAAGATCTACGGCCGAAATAAAAAATCCAGGGCCGAAAGGGTTAAAGTGAGTTGTGCGGGGTCCCATATTGATGATGCGTATTCTAGTTTTGGCCGCATTAGTGTCTGATATAAAAGTAACTTCAAATGGGATGGAGCCTGAGAGAAGTTTCTGCGTATGTAACCAAGGGCACGGTTAGCATTGTTAATAACATATTCTATGTGCATGCGCCAGGATAGGTTGTTAGTGATGTGAACACCCAAATATTTATACGATGAAACGTTCTCTAATGAAACTCCGTTAATCTTGTAATTGAATGTTTTAGACGGGTTAGACTGACTGTTACCGGTGGCTGACTGTTCTTGCATTTGATGTTATATCTTTGTGCCCTCCCTGCTTGGGCTTAAGGAAAGGTCTGCTGTATTGTAAAATAAATAGATAAATAAATAAATATTGTTCATTGTGGAAATAGAGAAAAGGAAAGGGGCCGACTGCACCGTAGCAGCTGACCCCTTTTTGTCTGTTACCATAATAAACATTACCACCACCGTGCGGTGCCCCCACCCCCTAGTAATTTTTATTACATTTATCTGCTGCATAACAAGAAAGCTCGATATTTGCACATTTTCCCTGGAAACATGAGATGCTCACAATAAGCGTAAGAGGGTAGTAAAGGGAAGCAGTGACAGTTGTTTCATAAGATAGCCTGAAGCTGGACGTTCTTCTGGAAAAAAAAAAACTCTTAAACAGAAAGCGCAAATCAATGGTGCATCTGCAGTTTACTTCAATATTTTTTTGCTGTGAATGGTTCATGTGTACTGTCCATTACCATCAGTCACTAGATTCTTCCGCCTCTAATGTGGTCGGGGAATTTGAACGGAAAAAGTCTGGGAGAACATGGAAAAATCACGGATCTTGAAAAGAGGAACTTGCTAGGTACCCTGCTACAATGTTGTGTTGAAAACAGGTGTGCTTGCCCATCGGAGAAAGAAATGCAGTGGTGGTGATGCTGCACCAATTGCGCCAATCTGCGCCATTGCATTAAACCTTTTGCATGCTTCTACAAATAGGTGGTTTTTGATGAAATTGCGCCAAAATACCATTCCAGCAACCAAGAGCCTCGGCAAATGCAAAGAGGCTGAGGATACCACGTAATGTGCACAGGCATCACTCTGGTTCCTTTTCCTCAGATGTGTGATGAGAAAGATGACCGGCGGGAGCCAACCATGTCCCGCGTTGCTTTCTAGCCCTTTACCACATACTATTATTAAGGCGAAATTAATGCCTCATGCTGTCGTTAGCAATCCGTGTCGACAGCCGTGTCGACAGCCGTGTCGACAGATGTGTCCGCGTTTTGACGGGTGTCCACCGAGATATGTGAGACAGTTACTGCGTAATTTCCTTTCCTCAAATGCAATTTTCAGTTTCTTCATTACGGCCCCTCTTTCTTCTTTCACTGCCACTTCCTCCCTTCCTGTATGGTGCGGTTAAGGTGTCCACCGAGATGACAGAGAATTACAGCGCCATTTCCGTTCCTCAAAAAGCGTTGCGTTCAAAGGGCAAGGCATCGCGCCGAACGGATGGTGGCGTTCCGTGGACTCCCTGGCAGCGCTATAACACTCTCTCGCGTTCCACTCCTAAAGGCGAAGCTTAAGCGCCATTAATTAGCAGTCAATTAGTGCTGAGTGATTAATCAGCAATTAGTCATTAATTAGTAATTTGTCATTACTCCGTCATCAATTATGTGTGACGTCATCCAGTGGTGACGTCACCAGGGTCACACAGTCAAAGTGGTGCGGAAAACGCTTTCGCCTCTACGACAGTCAAAGTGCCCCCTGAATTTTTTAGTACACGGTGTACGCGCATTTTGCATATCTGCTTCGGCGGTGCTGCCACCACTGTCCCACACGGACACAGCAAATGCACATACAAAGAAAGAATTGCTTTTAAGAGGCTCAAGTAGTGCAAAGTTTGGGTCTTGCTAGATTTATCAGGCTTTTGCACAGCTCCATCATATTTTCTACAAGTTCAGTGTACTGCGAGAAAATTTTCGGACATGCTGCATGTGATAGCTCGATTCCACGGACCTCATTCACGCTCGTTGTAACAGTGCCGTCAACGTCCGAGCTTTTAATTTGTTTGTACAGTGGAATCATGTTAATTCGAACTTTCAGCATAAAAAGCTGGTTGGAATGAAAAGGAGTTCTACCTAATTGTGTGACCTCGAGCTTGTGTCGTTGCCGGAAGTCGTCTGCCAAATGGGCTTGAGCTGTGTGAGGAAGTCCGAACCGAGTCTCTTCATTGTAAGCACTTAAGGGGAAACAGTTAAGCTCATGGGAAGCACACTGCAACGCCGAACCCATCAGCAGAGGAAAATAGCAGTGCTCCTTGGGATGAGGACCACTGGTGCGATAAAACTTGTCGTAGACATGTGGGACTGCAAGAGACCTGTGCTATGCCATCAAACGGCGACGCTGTGGTTGCGCTTCTGCTGCTGCATCATGACTGTGACGAAGCAAATTAGCGGCAGTCATCCCGCAACACTCTGTGACCGGTAGCCTGCCCTGATTCTCCGTAACATAGTTTGAGCCATCGCAGTGGCTCAGTGGTTATGGTGCTTGGCTGCTGACCTGAAAGACACAGGTTCAAACCCAGCCGCAGGGGTCTCATTTTTATTGAGGCAGAATGCTAGAGGCTTATGTACTCTGCGATGTCAGTGCACGTTTAAGAACCTCAGGTGGTCGAAATTTCCGGAGCCCTTCACTACACCGTCCCTCATGGTCTGAGTTGCTTTGGGATGTTAAACCCCATAAAACATAACCAAATTCATTCAATCAAAGGGCATTTAAGAGTGCTAACATTATTAGGCAGGAGCGCAGTCATGTGCCAGTTCTTAAACCTTGTGGGCTTTAAGATTTTAAAAAGTAGCCTGGCTAAAGTGATATTGAAGAAAACAACTAAAACAGGAGTTTCTCAACAATGTTAATGCAAAATTTCGCCCATTTTTCTTGATTATTAAATCAGTCTAGGTGCAATTCATAAGATACGCAGACCTGGCCAAGATGACTGCCTGCAACCCTGCACCTTTGAAATCTTCGTCCAGCACATTGTCTTCTGTTAACCTGTGACTCAGTTTAGTTGGAACATCCTCTGTATTCTTATTTTTACTTTTCTAATATATGGGCTCCTGCTGCAGAATGCAAGGAAACTGCTCCAAATTGAATTTTTGCCAGATTACAAAGTCTGCTCCAAAATGCTCTTGGGCATTCCCACCACTGGAAATGGTTTTGTATCAACCGCTGTAAGGACTTTAGTTATTGCTTAGGGCTCAGTTACCTTCAGCGGCGTAGTTTTTGTTAGGGTACTGAGACAGTAATTCTGTGTTGTTTGCACACTTGCTAAATGGTCTGAGCTGACATCTTCATGAACACTGTCGATTATTTTCTGGTTCATTTCATCCAATTTACATCACAGTGCATGTGCATACAGCTCGTGGTGGCAAAAGTAAATTTTGCCACCATGAGGCAGCGTGCTGAAATGGGCTTGTGTTCTGTGCATGTTTTAGGTTAGCAGTTGGTTGTATTAGATTGAGCACATGGCTGTCTGTGCTGCATAGCAGTTATCTTTCTTTTCTTTCCTGGGCTGTACTTCCTGCTTTGTTGGCATGTAACACTGTGCACAGTCGCTCCCGTCGATTGCATGCTGTGGTGGCTTTGCAGGTGTGTTCACTGTGCTGTGTTGTCTCCCATATATCTTGTACTGGGGTTAAGTTTGGATATGCGATATCACATATAGTCTCAGCTTTAAGGAGCTGCACTCAAGACCTATACATAAGTATAGTACTGGGGAGTGTGTAAAAAAATTGGATAGTCCTCCTCTACACTGATAGCAAGGGTTAAGTTAAAAGTGCTTGGCTATGTATAATAGCACTAGGAGTGCATTGGCTGCTATAGCTTATCAAGTGACAGTTAAGCAGTACAACCGTTACAACTTCTTTGTTCTGGGGCAGAGTTAGTTTTTTTCACCTTTACCAGGACCTGCAGCAGAGTGTCAAATAGGAGTTCTATCATTGAATTTGCATTTGCCTTGCGAATGCCTCCTGAAGTGCCGCTTTAGTATCCGGCAATTGAGAAGATGTAAATTTGAATCTTGTAGCGGAATGTACGGGGGTACATGTCTTGCAGTGCATTATTAGGCATGTACAGGGAGCAGAGACTGCCTCTTTTTTTTGTTTTTTTTTTCAAGGCAAACAATAGTGAGAAGGGTTTCTGGGCAGAAACTCTAAAGCATCTTATGTTTAATAAATGAATACCTTGTTGGGACACATCGTGTGCACCTGTGTGATAGCAAGACACTCACATTGTGCACCTGTGTGATAGCAAGACACTCACATTGTTTGCTGTTGCTGCTGTTGCAAAAAAAAGAATGCCTTGAGCCTGAAGTTCTCTTTTTTCTTTTCAATTGCTATGCTGGCAGGTGGAGAAGCGCAGCCTTAATGTGCTCAACCGCTGGCAGAGGAGCTACTCCATCAAAACAGTGCTGCAGGAGTTGAGGCGTGCCATGACCCTGAAGGAGAACCAGAGAATGGCTCAGCCACCTGAAGGATCCACCTTCTGAGAGAGAGGCGCCTTCCACTCCTGTACTGGGCTGCTGCTGCCACCGCCACCACCACCGCTCTGTCTCTGTGTCTCGTTTTGACCCCCTCTGTCTTTGTTGTTTGTTTTTCACTGCTATAAACACAGTTTTGACCTCTTGTTTTCTATGAAGCTGCTTGTGCCTGAAAACCTGACTTGCCTCTCTGTTTACTCCCTCCCGTGTTGCTCATGAGCGCACCTGCTGTCCCTCCGATGTGGTGGAGATAACTGCACCTGTGGCCACAGCTGAGGCTCCTTTGCCTTCGTGCTGCCCTCTAGTATGCGTTTATTTTGCTTGCCACAGAGCGTGTTTTTTTCTTAATTTTTTTGTTCGCGACATACGCGTCTGGCTGTAAGGAACCTCTTATTTTTGCTTTAGAAAAGCAAGTGCTAGAGGCACTTTGAAAAACTCTGTATCTATGTGACTTTATATTTTAAAGCAAAAATGGCAGGCTCTTGGTCTTTTTCTGAAGAAATCATATGGCCTTAGAATGAGTGTGCTGTGTTTGCAGTAGAGACCACTCTTGTTTTGGAAGTTGAAAAATGACTTATGCAGGAAGGGAAATAAGGAGGGGAAGGCTATTTTGAAGTGATACTTTCCTTCGGCAATTTGTATTTTGCACTGTCTACTTTGGGTTGGGGCAGGACTGTAAATGCCCTATACCCACAGGCTTCTGTTCTTCCTTCCCAAGTGCATGCAGGGAGGTCAGTGTGTAGGAATTGCTAGCAAAACAAAGGATGCTTGTCTGGCAGATAGCCTGTTGTCGTCCACCAGATGTCACATTTCAGCTGTGAACATCGCTGAATGAAGCAATCTAGTTGTTTGATAAACAAAGCCTTTTGGCCAGTGTTTTACTATTTCTCTATTTTCTGCCCATCTTTGGTGGGGCATTTTGTGCACATGCAAGGTGTATATTGCTCAGATGGTGAATTCTGTACTGGGCAAGTGTGTACCTCAAGAGTTGCAGTGAAGGTAGTGTGCACATGGTGTGCCTTGAGTTGTGTGCCAATTGTGGCCAGAAGTACATAATGTCAGCAGCAATCCTGAAGCAGTAATTTTGATTATGTGGAGGTTCAGATGAATCTTCCACATTGCTTTTTACGGCACAAATGGACAAAAGGAAACGTGGCAGAAAATGGCTGTGTGCTATGCTGTGGCACGCATGCTAAGCAAGCTTGTCTTTAATGCAGTGTGAGGTACTCATTTCTCTCTCCCCTCCCCCTCTCCATTTACTTTTTGCCTTCTGTTGGTGTATGGATCATGTAGGTTTGTCAGGCCTATTTTCTGGACTGCCTGGGATTCTGTTTGTTGTTTGTAAGGGCACTGTTTTCTGCATTGTGAAATTTTTCTTATGTGGCAACCAGTGACACTGAGTGAAAGCTAGTTAATTTTGTCTGGGTATTACTTGCAGTCTTGTATGGTAGCTGAATGCACATATGATGCAAAAAAAAAAAAGTAGTTTTTTTTTTGTTTGAAATCTAGGAAAGTAAGAAATGCCTGTGAAATTTGTGTACTGTGGGAGAGTGACATAATAAAAATGTTCTTCATTGCTTCAAAGCAATGTTTTGCAGGACTGGAATTCATCTGGAAGAAAGGTAGACATCCTATAGGACATATCTTTATTATTCAGTGTGTTTTAGTTTCTCATGTCCTGCATATAATTATGATGTACTGCATTATTTCCTTAAATTAAGAGCACATGATACACTTGGTGCTATATACTGCAAAATCACTGCTGCAACAATGCAATTAAGGTTTTAATAGCATCATTTAGATAATTGCATAGATGCTTACATGACTCTAAAGGTTGGTGCAGGATTAAGCATTCTTATTGATTCGAATAAGTACTGGCCGACCTAAAGTGATTTGTAATGCCTCCTCTTGTAAGCAAAACTGAACGCGATTACCAAAAAACATTTGAGCGAATGACTTTTTTTCCTTGTTGCCATTTGAAATTGCGTATTGGTGACAGTTAAGGCGAGCATTGGTGCAGGGTGGCAGTGGCTGGGCTGTTGCATAGCCACAACTCTTCTTTCATGCTACTGAAGTTAGCATGACTGCATCCAGAGGGGACTTCCTGATTGGGGCAATTAATTGAGTGAAGAAAAGAAACTTGGAAAATGCTACCTGTTTATATTCTACCAGATTGTAATGCAGGAAAGCAAAATGTAAAACGCATTTTTGATGGCCATTATATTTAGTTATCTGTAAAATAAGCATTGATCTTTATTTAGCTTAGCCAATCAGTGATATGTTTCTAATCTGCCTGTGGTTATTTGAGTGTTCACAAAAATAAGTCAAGTGAATGCCATTCATTTATGTAATAAAATCGTTTCTCACCATGTGTAGATGTGCTAGTTTGTAATTTGAGTGGTGTGTGTGCACTTTTACATGCAGCTTGTGGGGCAATTTTTTTTTTTAGCTGCCCATTTGGGAAGTATGGTTTAATGTCGAGAAAATGAGCTTATTTTTACTCTTGTAATATCAGTTTTTCTGTTTGCGTTCAGTGTCTCTAATTGCAGTTATCAATGCCACTAGTTATTATGTTACCCTGTCTGTAATGGCCTGATGATGAAAACTCCTGATGAACATTCTAACTTCCAGCACTTCATTAGTAGTGGCCCCTAAATTCCTGAAATGTAAAACTAGTAGATATTTTGGGGGACATGTAGTTGATATGAAAGTAAAATTAGCAGATTTGACTAATTTTTGCACCTAGGAAGGATGAAACTGCAAACGCGTACTCAAGCACATGCGATAAATAAATGGCAAGATTCAAAATTATTCTGTCATGTACTGTTGTAAAAACACAACTGTTAAAATTTTAGGCGGTTTTGTTGATAGGTTTAGCTTTTGACTGACCTAGCACATCATTTTCACCAGTGATGGAGTAGACATTCACTTTGCTCTCATAAATGTGTTTGGAAATGTGGTTTGTGCAATGCCTGTAGGATATGATAATCTTTTGCAGACACAAATGCAAAATATTACTATTCTGCTATCGGTATCGTAGGTGACATGTTGGAGATTACAAGGTAATAATGCACTTGTGGATATGGGAACATATTTCCTGAGTACGTGAGGTTTGTGTAATATAAATATTGAAAGCATTGATGTATCAAATGGCTTGTCACCATGTTCATTGCAGAAATGCATTTAGTGTATGGTGAAAGGCTTTCAGTGGCAACGATATTTGGCATTAAAAGAGAAGTGAGAATGCACATCTTGGCTGCTGGCTTGACCGTAAAGGGAAACTGCTTGGGAACACATACAAGTGGAGGTATCGCTGAAAAAGTCTAATTCTTTTGGTTGCTTTTCATCACAAATATCTCCTTGGTGCATTCGATAGTTCTTTTGCTTCCAAGATCTGCGTGTTTATTTAGACTCAAAGCTGATATATGCTGCACCGTATACTCGTGTCCACTTATGACGAAACTTGCCATCATGCAGCATTTATTCATAATGTCCTGTTGTGAGGTATGAAACACACTTCCTAGTGGGATGAGGTAAAATTGTGCACTTGGCCCACAATGGCGAGAGGAGTCATGCTGGCAGCACTGAACATCCTTAACTGACCTGCTCTTTTCTGCCCTGGCTTGAGAGGTCCTCACCAGGCATAAAGCCGTAAAAGCCCAGTGACATCGAAACCCATGCGAGTTGCAGTAGTGTCGAGTACACGTAGCTGATTACATATTTTTGTTTCATCGCTTCCATGGGTTTGCCCATATGCTGTTTGCATTTTTTCTGTGGAGGATGACAGCATTCAATGTTTTGTGCTCGTTTTGCCATTCCTTGGAAAGTGTACTACTGAGCAATGTGATCCTGCATGTGAGAATGAGGCAGCTGAGTGTCCCTTCGAACCAAGTCTTGTGTCCATGGACACTAATTCTAAAACTGATTCCGCATGTTCATGGCCATGTCACTTTTGTTCATGACAAATTTTTGTTTTCGTTGCGGGGCTGCAACTTTAAATCTGGGCTATGTCATGCCTTTCTTGTACACAGCAGAAAATGAGACTAGGACTGCTCTTGCCAATCCAAGATGGGCTGTATAGCCATAATAACTCTGGACACTACTTAATTGTGTGGTTTTAGTCTGTAAATCTGATTCATTTTATCATCTTATTAGTGCTGGATTGCATTGCATTTAAAACTTGTACGCCAGTAACACTGCAAAACTGAAAAAAAAAAAAAAAATGCTTGTGAAAAACGTGAAATTGCTATGGTGCTGCACAGCAGGCTGCATCAGCAATGTTGTGGGAAATACACAGTGGTGACTGAGGTTGGGAAGTGAGTATGGGCCAGCAAAGCAGCAGTGTGATGATAGCTGAAGGGCCACTTGCAGGCTGAGATTAGGGAGGACTTGTTGAGAAGGTGAGGTCATCATTGGCAGTCTATGTCTATGTTGATGCTTGCACATCATCATCATCATCAGCCTGACTACACCCACTGCAGGGCAAAGGCCTCTCCCATGTCTCTCCAATTAACCCTGTCCTTTGTCAGTTGCCGCCACTGTATCCCCGCAAACTTCTTAATCTCATCTGCCCACCTAACTTTCTGCCGTCCCCTGCTACGTTCGCTTTCTCTTGGAATCCACTCCGTTACCCTTAAGGACCAGCGGTTATCTTGCCTTCGCATTACATGCCCTGCCCAAGCCCATTTCTTCCTCTTGATTTCAACTAAGATGTCATTAACCCGCGTTTGTTCCCTCACCCACTCCGCCCACTTTCGATCTCTTAACGTTACACCTAACATTTTCCTTTCCATAGCTCGCTGCGTTGTTCTTAACTTAAGCTGAACCCTCTTTGTTAGCCTCCACGTTTCTGCCCCATAGGTGAGTACCGGTAGGATACAGCTGTTGTATACTTTTCTCTTCAGGGATATTGGTAAGCTACCATTCATGATCTGAGAGAACCTGCCATATGCGCTCCACCCCATTCTTATTCTTCTAGATATTTCCCTCTCAAGATCCGGATCTGCGGTCACTACCTGCCCTAAGTAGACATATTCTCTTACTACTTCCAGTACCTCGCTACCAATGGCGAACTGCTGTTCCCTTGCTAGGCTGTTGAACATTACTTTGGTTTTCTGCATGTTAATTCTTAGCCCCACCGTTCTGCTCTGTCTGTCTAACTGATTGATCATGCTTTGCAGTTCTTGCACATATCATTGCATATATATTGCTTGCACATATCAATTAGCAAATTCACTGTGCTGCAGGAATTCTGGAAAACTCTCAGACTTAATGTGGAGCCAAGGAATGGCATTGATTGCTGTATCACTCCCAATTCCCCACTCCAAGAGAAAATCCATTTGTGTGGGTACAGACATGGATCTTGGATAATGCAGCCATGTTGGCTAGCAGGTGAAAGCAGCGATTTTCCATTTTAACTGGTCAAAGCACGAGCACATGATCATGGAGAGGTGGCATGATTTAATTTTTGGTTGCTGCGGCAACTGTGCTGCTGCTGCTGCCACCATAAACCTTGGCAAACTTCCTCACTGCAGTTGTCACTGCAGAATACTGCGCTCACTGTGGATGTTGAAGGGGGAAAGGTATGACCTGGTTTAACTTAATGCCAGGTATTGGTTTTCATGTAGGTACGCATATTTTTCCAGAACTGAGGCTGTGTAGGTAATTTGTACTGTTGTCACAAAAGACTTCAGGCCATGGCAAAAACAGTCATTTAAGAAGTATTACCCTCTTGCCCTACCAGTCTTCAGTACATGTGCTGTAGGACAAAAGTATACGTTATATACTTTAAAATGGTTTGTGCAGTAGTTGGAAATGTAAGGAAAGTACGTACAGCTTTGTTTCACAAAGCATTCAAACATGACCAGAAAATAAAACGAACACATATGGCATCGCCTTTTGACAGCTGCTTAAACTTGCAATTAAAGCAGCATTATTGGAGCAGGTGACCACTGATGTGCAAACTGTTTACTACCCTAGTCACTGTGATTAGTTGGACAGAGGGGGCTTGAATAGGGCATAGCACGTATTAGAATTTAAAATTCATGTCACATGCACTAGCTTGTAGACTTCCTGTGCCAATCATGCAGAATAACATGCACCAACTTACAATAAAAGGGAGGAAATACAGAAACAAAAAGTGCTTGGAGAATATTCAAACTTATTCAACAAATTGAGTTGCTACACCGTAGTTGTAATCTCTCTACGATTTGTTGCATTGCCTGGTGCAAACACTGGTCTTGCCACTATTAACACGAATATTCTAACTTCTAGTGAACTGTCCCTTTCCTTTTCAAAGCAACTGCAACCTCGAGCTTTAAGAACCTTTCATTAGTGATATCAGACAGCTGGGGCCTGCTCCAAGTCTCGCCACATTTATATGTTATAAGCACATGCTTTACATGCCCAGAAACTTAAAAGGATAACTTCATAATTTGTGCTCCCTATGGTAGAGTTCATGAGATCAAGCATGATGACATTACTTGTTCCATGATTTGGCTACTTTTGAAGTCAGTTAACTTATTAATAGTGCTATATTTTCTTTGTCATGCACTGTGACAATGGAGTTCCAGTCAATGTACTATGCAATTCCTTGGCAATGGAGTTTCCGCTGAGGATGATTGCAGAACTGTGCCGTGTGCTGGTGCCAGCATCTTGGACATCTGTTCTTTGCAATCTTCACGATTTTTGTGCTTTTAGTTGCTTTGGAGAATCACACTATAAACTGCAAAATGTACTGTTTTATAACACTAAATATTATTTCTTGCAGTTTGCACATGTCAGCCAAGCAGGCTGGTTCAGTGTTAATCACCTCGAGAGGCATGTAAAATTATGATTGGTTCTCAGCTCCATTCTAGGTTGACATAATTTTCATTTTACAAAGCTAAGGAGAGTTCTAGATGTGTATCTGTTGACCTTGAAGGATGAACCACCAGTGCAGATTGATGACATTGCTCTGTGTTCACCATCTGTGTATTTTTTTTTCAGCAGCAGAGGAATACAGCAAAGCGAAAAGCAAAATGGGAAAATAGTAGCAAATTTCAGGATTTCAGGAAAAAAAACCCATAAAACACCAAACAGTGTTTGCCTACTTAAATGATATTACAGCATAGAAGTGCCATTCAAAACGATCCCTAGTCAAGCATGCACATCCTGATGAACATTTTGATTCCTCGTTTGAGCCACAGGTAAATGACAAATAAATGATGCAAACCACCATCCAACAGGATAAGCACCTTTTATTAACAAGGATATGGGCAATACTTTTACACATTGTAAAGTTGTACATTGGGGTTCAGGTAAAAAATCAGGTATTTAAAAGGTTTGCTGTCAAGTTTAAGGAACACAAGAACATCGGTTTAAAAAACAGAGGTGTGCTATTTATGACTTGTAAATTTTTGTCAATATGAGGGAAAGTTTTTACCAATGAATATAACTTCAGTGACAAGCATGGCGAAAGTAGCTGGAAGAAACATATTCCACAACCTTGCATAATCACGTATCTTATCAAACAAAAGGTGGTCAGTAGCACTTAACATTACCTAAATGTTGGTCATGGAGGTTAATAGGTGCTAGTATGTTTGCTCAACTCTAGCAAACCAGACTAATACTATCAGGGACACTTACTGTGCCACTTCAAGATACTAGGCTGTAAATCTGAAGTGGCAAGACTTCTAAATGGGTTTCTGTAGACAGGCATCAGCGAGAAATGTTTAAGTTCATGCACTACTATAAACCAATTTCGTTGAACATTCTGGCAAATACTGAGGATTTTACTCTAGCAGGAAGACAAAGAACTTTTGTGGTTTAAGGTTTCAACAGCCCAGTATATCAAATTACCATTAATCCTCTTACAGTACCTTTTGCTTAAGTGCAAAGTTTTTCATAGCACTGCTGCAAGTCAAATTGAGTGCTGCCTTGTAATGAGTCTAATGGCACATCATGATGCCACTGACAAAGTTTGAAATGATGTGGATATAAAGGCTGATTAAAGGATGCAGTGGAAATATGTTTTTTTTTTTTTTTGGGGGGGGGGGGGGGGGGGGGGGCAGTTCAGTTTGAAACATCAATATTTAATGAAATACTTTGCTGTTGCTACCTCTCCACCCTACAGTTGCTCTATATTGCCCTCAGTTCTACTTTTCCACTAGAATCTCGTGCTTAGAGGCCAGAGTTTTATCCTCCTGAAAACTAAAAGCTGCTAACCGTTATTATTCGACATATCTAGTACATAAACTGCTCCAGTGATCCAGAACATGCTGTGTGTCAAAAAACCACCCAAGTTTTTGAAGGGGTGGCAAGACTGATTTGAGTTGTGAGTTCGAATAGACGACTTCATATGGCCTGTACCAGATGAAGGTATCAATGGCATACTACACTACCCTTGTGCACTTTGAGCTAATGTTTACCAGCAGCATGCATGGCTGGTGCACTTGTGGAGAAAGAAGCCATTCATACATAATTATGGCAACTGTACATGGGTAGCATCTTGCAGTACTCTCAGAGATGAACAGCTTGACTGCCTTTGCCATAATAAACTGTCAACAACACAGAATGTTTCACTGTTACGTCACTGTTAAATGCAGTGCAGGAATGAAAAACTGCTGTGTGAGAAACGATATGCTTTAAAGTTGAAGATTTTGTTAGCTTTAGGTGTAGAGACTGACAAATCAGAATCAAAAAGAACAAACAAATGACTCAGTTAAAGAAATCAGTCTCTACTACAGACATACACAACTTCAAAAATTTCCTGAAGTATGCTAATTATTTAATGTCAGGATGAATGTTTTTTTCCTTTTGCTTTGCAAAATAAAGACATTAATTTTGGCAAATGCATTTAGCCATAGGAAGTGGCAGCCTGCTGTTCACCCTGTGAACACATTTTCATTTTCACTTTGCAAGCATATTTTTAGTTTGTGATGTAGATTCAACAGTTCGAACAGTAAAAATGCATGCTTATCACCTTCATGTGGCAAAGCCTGTGCATTCAGTATAACATTACTTCAGAGATTCTGACAGGAAAAAATTTCAACTTCAATAAACTACAATGGCTTCTATAGCCCTATGGAAGAATCATCAGTACTTTTTAACATGATAACAATGTACAGCTTGAATGGCATAAGGGCATAGAGTCTTTTGGCACTCGGTCATGCTACCAGTGAAATCCTGGATCATAAAACAGTCCTGGACTTCATTGTTATTTTACTCAACGAGCTCCTCTGTAATGCTCTCATAATATCTTGTAGCTTGGCTAACTTTTTGGAGCTGAAGCCAAAAAGACAAGTATCTTGGTGCAACCTTCAAGACCTGCAGTTATAGCTAACATAGGTAAATAGTGGTGTAAAGTTTTTAGGATTAGGAAAACTGTAGTAATGATTGTGGTGACTTGAGCATACTTCATCAGTTGGTTAAAATGTAGAATATATGACAAAAAATATGAAGGTGGCATATCTGAAAAATTTACATTATGAGTATATGTGAAACTTTTACAAAAAGGAAGCTTGGAATGACCAGCCAGTGCAAGCATACACACACAAAAAAAAAAAGTTTGCACTGTGTACTCCACAAAAACTATTCCAAAATAAATAAATAAACAAATTGTAGGGCATAATTAAAGCATAAGAAGCTGAATTAAAATGAAAGTACCCAACTATGGAGTTGAAGTACAGCTGCACTTCAAAGTAAACATCTGTTAATACATTTGATGAAAGCACAGATCATATAAGTTCTGAAAGGAGGTACTGCCAATAAACAGTTCACAGTATGTGACGAGTTAAACACGGGCCACAATACAAAAAGCAGACCAAGACTGTAAAACCACGGCTTCAGTATGTATGCAGAATGATAATTATTTCCTGTGGGAATGAAAGCATGCATTTGCACTCTGCAAGTACAAAACCTCTTGGTTACATCTCCCACTGAGAGCCCAATCCACGCAAATGGCACATTCAAATTAGCTTTTGTGGAAGCAGTTGTTCACTATACCAGCATGAGCATAGTAAACTGCCACACTAAATAGTTGCCATTTTCAAGTACTCTTGTAAACTCATAAGTGCAAAACTGCAAGAATGTTTTAACCTGGCATGTGCAAGTTTTTTTTAGATCAAAAATGCATGAAAACACTGTACTAGTTTACAATAACATTGTTCACACATTATGCATGGCTATGCGTACAGCCTATCACCCATGCCTGCAGCATTTTGTAATCACTAAATGGTTAAGAGCACTCAGTTTCAAGAACATACCAAAGCACATTAACACTGAAGTGGTGCCAAATGCATCTATGAGTTGCTGTTAACACTAACTAGTTTCACACAGTGAACAGAACGTGTCTATACCTCATTCTTGGCACCAGATATGCCATGAACCATGGGCACAAACATTTATATTATTGTATCTTAAACTCTGTAGTTGAGCACTACTATGATCACTACACAGGAAAACCTCTGTATAGTATCACTACTAGGATAAAAAGAAATACCTATTTATAGCACTATAGTGTATCCGAACTATATACATGTGTGTGTGTGTATGTGTACACACGCAATAATTATACGCCCTGTACAATGCCCTCACCATTAAATATCTCGCTATATACAGGGCATGTAAAATAGTTTGTATGAAGCAAAATAATTATAATAGTTTGATTCTAGCGATTTTCATATTTAAGGCGCCAATTGATAATGCACAGTGCTGCTTGTAGTTTGTACTCAGAACTGCCACTTGATTAATAAGAAAAATGGGACTTCACTGCAAGCGATGATGCACACATAACTTCAGTGCATGTAAATGGGAATGCGTGAGCATATATCTACAGCTGTTGTCAAAAATACACTGGTAAGCAAGTTTGCTTCTGAGCCACAAAGTGTGGCTCATTTGCATCGCCAGTGCTTCAGAGCTCATGTGAACTCATGTGTTCAAGAGGTGCTACAAGAGCCTGATTCCATGAGGCAGCAGTGAATCGGTGCCCTGTGTGCTTTGACAAAGGCTGTAACTAGAAGTGTTGGGGGGGTGAATTGGAAAATTGGTTTAATTGTCTCACATATCTCAGTGGACACCGGAACCGTGCCGTAAAGGAGGGGAGGAAGGTGGGAGTGAAGGAAGAGAGAGCGAAAGAGGTGCCATAGTGGAGGGCTCCGGAATAATGTTGACCACCTGGGGTTCTTTAACGTGCACTGACATCGCACAGCACACGGGTGTCTCTTGCATCAATAATCCTTACCTCAAGTTCATGCAATGTGAAAAAACTTGTCACCTTCACTGGACACCTAGAAGTCCTACACGTCAGCAGATCAGCTTACCTCCAAAGAATGGGTCAGATGCAATGCCTGCCTTCCACTATATAACAGGCATGTGGGGAGACCATAGGGACCATGCAAGCATATGCCAAACGCAATGGGCAGTTTCGCAACTTTCCTACAAAAGGACAACACAGCAAGCTTCCACTCATCATGCCTCCAGTTTGAGCTGATGGCTACACTGTGACCATGTTCATTAAAAAGCTACAAGGCTACAAGAGCAAAACTGCAGGCAGCAGTTTTGCATAAAGAGAATCAGTTATTTGGAATCAAGGCTTTACATTTTTTTGTCACACTTCTTATCCTACTGTTCTCTGACAGAGCTTATGAACTCCTACCAAGTGCAACACAAATAGAGACATAAAATGATCAATACCATCATACTGTTACAGCAGCTTTCCCTCAAGGAAATTAGAGAACACATGGTCCGTTTGGACGAAGGCACCTAAAAAGTGGCACCTACACACAAGATGCCTTTCAATCGTTTTCACTGTTCACATGCAGAATCACAAAATCCACAGATTAAAACTACAATACAAGGACTCCGTACATATGCTTGAAGCAAAAAAACAAAACACATTTTTGCTGACACAGGCAGCGAACACATTAGCAAAGAACTGCTGCAAAATTTTATCAGCATTACATCTCAGTCAGGTTTAAAATAGCTTTTTACACTCCAGCAAGCACAAATGCATTACAGTAGCTATATTTGTATTCAAAATTATTAATACTTTTGGAGTGAACTACGTTTTTCAGTGCTTCAGCCTGCGAAAGAGCTGCAGCAGCAACATCATCACATTACTTATCGTTTTTCTACTTTGGCTAGCAATAAGTTCCCAGTGCTTTATGAAGCAAATGCAATTACTGCACGAAACCACTACCTTGTTGCTGCCAACTTTAAATAACCTTTTCTAATCTGCTTTAGTTTGTTGTACAGCCACCTAATGGCTGTTAATTCATGCTGAGCTTATGCAGCGGCAACTAACATGCTCTTCTAATAAAGGTTGTCCAGATGCTGCTACTACGGAGGCAGTATCCTACTGTAAGGTAGTGTTAACAAGACTTCTCTTACCACTTCACTTTGCACAGTCTTTCATTTCATGAGTCACTTTGTCCTCACCTTGCACTTGGAGGATATAGTACTCAACAAAATACTCTGTGAGAAAAGTATCGCATTACTTCCTTGCACGTCTCTTGAAGTTTGAAAAAAAAAAAAAAGTCAACACAAAATAACAAATTTTTGATCTAACTAACAAATTTCGCCTACTCCTCCCCCTGATACCTGTAGCACTCAAAGCTGTAATCACACAAAAATGAAACAGATTCAGCTTTTACCCCAAATAAATGAAACTTTTATCAAAAAAATTATTGTCCAAAAAAACAAAAAGGAGGAGATCATTCCAATGCAATTTTGTTCAATATGTTACTGTCATTACTACCGTGCAAAGTTTTAAAGAACAATGTGTAAAACAACAAACTGCACACATGTGCTGGATGACAGTAACCTCCTGAGGTGATTCGCTCGTGCCCATAAGATAGAGAGAGAAGGTAGATTGAAACTGGATAGAAAAGAGGTAGTCTCTCCCTCACCACTGTTGTATCATGGTGTCCATAAGAGAGCCCCAAAAGAGCGAAATGCACTTGTTGTCTACAATATACATTGCAGACAAGCTGCAGTTAAAGTAAAACACGTTATTGGGCTAGTTGGTGCATAATGTTGATGGAAAAAATACGGGCTTTGTAATCTCAGGTCTTTTCTTTGCCTTGACGGTTGATTGATAAGTTGGCGATTGAGTGATGATCACTTGACCGAGTGCCCTGTATATATTTGAGCCCCTTTCCGTCGAATAAACAGTTGGTAGTCCAGTCTCTTTCCTAACTTCTTTTCGTTTTCCTGTGTTCGTCTGTTTTTTGGCTGGTGTTTTTTCCATCAACTGCAGTTAAAGCCTGTGCACACAAAAATTTCAACCATAAGTACTCCACCATACATTTTTTTCCCCCATGAGTTTTTAAGAGTGCTTTGAGGCAAGGGTTTCAGAGTTACTGAAAAACTCTTTCAATGCCCATCCACTTCATCATATTAAGGAATAACTGCACTCTACTTTACAGTATTGTGATAAAACTGCTGTATGCATTATGAAACCTGAAAAATCTGGAGAATGAAGCAACTAGTGTTCTTTCCCTGCCAGAAAATTTTGCACCAAGCATTATTCTAAGCACAAGAAAAATCAAAGCTAGACAGTACAATGTCAAAGAGAAAGGCTAACTGACCAACTACCAAACAGCACACCAAAGAGGTACTAATTGAAGTTAACGTCCGTGATACACCAGCAGCTAAACACCAATAGTATCCACATTTTGAAAGTGCCAAGATAATGAAAGAAGAGTTGATAAAAGTATCCACCACTAGGTCAACATCACACGCGCAACTGCTGCGGAACATTCCAAGAATCAACTTTTTTTTTCTTTCTAAACGAGGCCTTGAGGAGTAATTTTAATTTCAGTCTCACAGCTGAACTGTTGAAGTCTGGTGTTGATCACCTGGCCTAGGGAAGCACACAGTTTAGCAGAAACCTGTTGTGGAAAACTGGTCAAGAATGAGGAGCGAGGAGCAACTCAACATTATCAGGAGCTCCACAAATTTTAAAACACTAACCTCCTTAAAGGAAGCAAGTACGGAGTGTAAAATTCTTGCTGAAACAAAAAAAGAGCAGCAAACTGAAGAAATATTACTTTGACTGCTTGAAGAACCATTGCTGTGGCAGTTTGTTTCACATATGATTTCTACCTTGCAAGGAAGTTATCCATGTTTGCCATATAAGCATCAATGCTCCTTCTTAGAACTGTTCCTGCAAACAGCATTATCACTGAACTGCCATATTCACTTCTGATTTACTTCCATGCTTACTTTCTGCAGGAGCACAGAGGCAGCCTTGCTGTAATGACAATCAGCCTGGCTGCATATAAGCTAATCTTGATGGTCACATGTGTATGAGGACATCCTTGACAGAAGCCTAAGAATTTCACTAGACATTGTAAAAGCAAGCATATGCATATTAAGACATTAGGCTAGTTCGTCACACTACTTATCTCTGATATGACACTGCGACTGGTACCACTACTTTTTACTAAATCCACATCTGGTGTCTACTGACCTCTACTGAAATATTGGGACATAACTGAATCAACTGAGTCTAGTGATTTTTTTTTTTTTTTTTCATTGAAGCTAGAATTTTACTATGGAGATTTACTACAATGCAATTCTGCTGCTTACTGCTGATCACTATACACTATTGTAACCTTCATGTTTAGGCCTTTTTTAAGCTACTTTTCATGGTTAAATTTTAAACAGGAATTCAATTTTTATCTAGCAAAAATACTATAAGTACACACAACCCACTATGTGCTGACAAGGAGGAGAAGACTACAATAATATAATGTCTCATGTGTCACTGCTGCTCTATCTTCCATTATGCATGATCAACTGCCCAAACAGTAATATGTAGAGATCCTCATTCCTCACAGAACTTTTCACCATACACCCTCTGTCCTCAGATTCACTTGGATATTTATCATTCTCTCTCTCTCTTTTTCAGGCTGACTTTGCTGAAGAATAAAGAGTTTTTTAAAAATTCACAAAGCTTCTTCTTCGTGCTGAAACTAACTTAATTTCACACACCAGGTCGTACACCTTGTCCAATCATTGGTGCAACATCTGCAACACTGAGTCCGTGATGCTTAATACTTTGGCAGACAATGCTGCACTGTTTGTGAAACCAGCTTGGATACCTGCCATTGAAGCACTTCTCATCTCTAAGGTTCTACTAGAACTTGGGAAAAAGATGCAACAATTTCTAACCACGTCTATTAAACTACTTTTTTGAGTCCCTGAAGCAAAAAAAGTACTACTATGTCCACAGTCTGTCCTGCTCATTAATTATGTTCATTTTAAGATTTGGAAAAAGTGAAAAGCCTGTTCCCTAAACAGAAACTGTACAAAATTTAAAAGCTGCAAAGTTGGAAGAGCTCTTACAGATTATCAGCTGTTGCAGTGGTCAATAACCATGATGCCATCGAGTCAGTGTGTTACACATTACTATGCAAGCCAGACTAGATGACCTAGTATACTGACTGCAGTGCTAAAGAGTAATACAAGACTCTAGAAGTGTGTGATGAGAGGCTAGTTGGTAAGACATACTGAAGACACAAAACTACGCAGGAAACAGGACACAGAAAAGAAGCAGACAGGACGAGCGTAGTTTGTTGACATAAAACAGAGCCCCATGTAGAAGAAATGAATTCTAGAAGTGTGTGATGAGAGGCTAGTTGGTAAGACATACTGAAGACACAAAACTACGCAGGAAACAGGACACAGAAAAGAAGCAGACAGGACGAGCGTACGCTCGTCCTGTCTGCTTCTTTTCTGTGTCCTGTTTCCTGCGTAGTTTTGTGTCTTCAGTAATACAAGACTGCAACAAACCAAACTTTTTGGAGCAGCAGATTTATGTTCAAACTATCCCAGGTAAGAATTGCCCTTTATTTTTCATTATAATTTATTACTTTACAAGCCAAACCAACATGATACGCTATAAGGCAGGCTGCATTGGAGGAGGTGAGGATCAATTTTGATCTTCTGGTGTTTTTTAACATGCAGCAAAACCTTAGTACATGAATTTTTTGTCACATTTTGCCTTCACTGAAGAACAGACACTGTGACCAGCATTGAGCCTGCAAACTTGTGCTCAGCAGCCTGATGCCATAGCCACTGAGCCATTGTGGACGAGTTTGAACGACCTGAAATCCATTTATCACTCGCTATATAAACAGCTGCATGCACAAAGCAAATTCTTGGGACATTCATCAGCATCATCAGCCTGACTACGCCCACTGCAGGGCAAAGGCTTCTCCCATGACTCTCCAATTAACTCTGTTCTTTGCCAGCTGTGGCCACCGTATCTCCGCAGACTTCTTAACCTTATCCGCCCAACTTTCTGCCGCCCCCTGCTACATTTACCTTCTCTTGGAATCCACTCCGTTACCCTTAAGGACCAGCAATTATCTTGCCTTCTCATTACATGCCCTGCCCAAGCCCTTTTCCTCCTCTTGATTTCGACTAGGATGTCATTAACCCGCATTTGTTCCCTCACCCACTCCGGCCGCTTCCGATCTCTTGATGTTACACCTCTCAGTTTTCTTTCCATAGCTTGCTGCATTGACCTTAACATAAGCTGAACCCTCTTTGATAGCGTCCATGTTTCTGCGCCATAGGTGAGTTCTGGTAAGTTACAGCTGTTGTATACTTTTCTCTTGAGGAATATTGATAAACTGCCTTTCATGATCTAAGAGAACCGCCCAAATGAGCTCCACCCCATTCTTATTCTTCTAGTTATTTCCCTCTCATGATCCGGATCAGCGGCCCCTGCCTGCCCTAAGTAGACGTATTGCCTTACCACTTCCAGCACCTTGCTGTCGATTGTGAACTGCTGTTCCCTTGCGAGACTTTTGAACATCACTTTGGTATTCTGCATGTTAATTTTAAGACCTACCATTCTGCTCTACCTGTCTAACTCATTTATCATGCTTTACAGCTCATCTCCAGAGTGACTTAGCAAGGCAATGTCATCAGCGAATCGCAAATTACTTAGGCATTCTCCATTAACTCTTATCCCTGACTTCCGAACCCAGGCCTTGGAACATTCATCTGGCTACAAATGTACAACTGGAGCCATAAGTCTCCGGAACACGCCAGCAGAAACCGAAGCTGATATCTTTGTTGTTAGCAGGTGATCCTGGACCACACTTATGAAGGTGAAAGTAAAACTCACATACTCAAATGTGTGGAAATGAAATGAGGTGGTTGTTGGCAGACATGGAACTGATCAACCTAGAAAGCTTTGCACATGTCCTGAAGACTTGCCGCTGATAGCACAATCACAGGTTAAACTTTTGTGAACAGGTTGTACCACAAGCTTATGCAACTGACAGTTAAGGCTGGACAAAAAAAAAACTGAGTAATTTTCACGCTATTGTCTAAACCACCTCTGTTTCACCTAACTAATAATGTATAATGGTTCATATATAGTAGTTTGTGGCTGCGGAGGAAGGCTGAATTTTTCTGGAAAGGGTTGGAATTAAGAGGGAGTGCTGTTCACAGCTGTGTAATTCAAAATATACGCTGAAAACATAGCAGGCCAACCAAAACTTTAGAACTGTTGAAATTGAAGAGAAACTACACGTCACCCAAGCTTGAATAATCACAAGCCTATTGTAGCCGCCTTACTTTCTTTTTTTTTCTTCCAATAATGGCTGTGACACATATAGCCAACCCAGCAACCATGATCTCGCTTCCACAAACAACACATTTAACAAACAAGGTGGCCCTTTACTACGCACATAATTCGGTGGCTTGCAAGACTGAACACAGATGTTAACTATCATGTCTGCAATCCAGAACATGGTAGACACTACATGTGCAACATGTAGAAGCAGCATACACAAGCTACTGTGTACGCTTCCAAGATTTCGAGACTTACACATGTAATCATGTCCTCTGAACCACATATGTCAGTGATGGTGTATCCGAACACATTGCAAAACAGTGTTTCTTGGGTACTCCAATTTCATCAAAACACTCCCATTTATGGATTCTTATTTCTGTGCTATCAGCTGCTATATGCAAATAATACTATCGATGGTCACTTCAACAAATTTCACACACGTTCTACGATGTTCACAGTATACACTCTTAGTTGCCATCTTTTTGCAGTAACTGATGGCGCCCATATTTTATGCGACAATGCACTGGTACAGCATTATGCATTATATGGATGTTGCAATGGCCTTAGAATTTGTGTAAATTGGGAACTCAAAGCAGATGAGACATTTGAAGCAAGATGGCACCTCGCTGTAGAGTCCTGGTGGCAATGGCAGCAAGGGACTGGTGCTCCGCTTGTACCGCTGGTAATCTTCCATGCTGCATAAAATAGCATTGTGATTATTTAAATGAAAGTAGTGTTTTAAGGCATGAAAAATCATTTGGCTTACAACACTGAAGTACAGTCCTTCAAGAAGAAGAGTATAAAAAGCTTAAAGCACTGGTTCTTGGTTTTATGTGATTTAATGTCCCAAAGCGACCCAGGCTATGCTGGACGCCATAGTGGAGGGCTCTGGCTAATTACAACCATCTGGGGTTCTTTAACGTGCACTGAGGTTGGATAGTACACAGGCCTCTAGCATTTCGCCTCCACTGAAATGCGACCGCTATGACCGGGATCAAACCCGTGTCTATCGGGTCAGTAGCTTTTGTCTAATGAAAAGCTTATGAAAAGAAGTGTCATGTTGATGGTGAATCAGTGGCCATATGAAGTATTGTGCACAGAGAATTCAATGACAAAACAGACCACACCACTCTGAGGCAAATAATGTATTCTGCCACAGAAAACTTTTCCCTGACCCTTCCCAAGTTATCTGCATGCTGTTGAGCAACAGTTCAGATTAATTTCATAATGGTCATTTTTCACTGTTTGAAATAAGGATTCCAGCAACTAAAAACCATCTGAATGCAAATTCTACGCTCTTTTCTTGGAAAGCATTAGCAAGCCATAATGCCAGTGTGCTAATATAAAACCAATGTAACAGCTCTTGCCACTGAAGGGAGCTGCAAAACTGTTAAAAAAAAAAAAAAAACTCGCTGCAAAGCAAGTTAGGCATTTTAGAATGTAGCCAGCTACATTTTAGGCTCATTCATTCAATTAAAGGAAGACATGGCAGACAAAATAGCCAATTTGGTCAAAATTTTCTATTTCTCAGTTTATTATTTTTTTTTATGAACCTTTGGGTCTTGATCCATCTCGTGACGAAAAATATAGCAAGATACAGAGTACAAACTTAGAAAATTACATTTTTTTATGAGTGGTCATCGAAAATTGTGAACGAATTGCGCTTCTGATGGTCCTGGCGCATTGCGAATTCTGCGGGTTTCCGACAGTGGAGCGCCACCAACTTAGTGTCATCATGAAGATCAGCGATCAAAAGGTCAGAGCTTCTGTTGGTTGCAATGCTGCATTTCCCAGACCAAAAGCAAAAGCATGCGAGGCGATAAACGAGGCAAATGAGAGAATAAACGTCAAGGTTGATTTTCTTGGCTTTCACTTTTTCTGCCATTGCTATTACTCATCCCTTTGGCATTCCCTAATGAATGACAGTAGAATGATTTTATTTGTTGCGCACGAATCATGAGGCATTGAGGAATGTAATGAAGGTCCTAATTTTGCTATGCACACATGCAATAATTTTTTTATGTGATATTTGCAAGATATGCATGCTGGAAATCAACCTCTATTTCCATGAGTACTGGGCATCTCAAAAAAGAACTGGTAGCTATGTTGCAGAGAACAGGGGTTTGTGAACATTCTGTCATAAAAAAACTTCTGCACTTTCTCTAGCTATTCAACACCCCGGGGATGACTTTGCGTGCAACTGTAATTACTCAACAACTGCATGAGTTACCTTAGAATAAAGTGTAGTTCTGAAATCAGCATAAAACGTTACACTTCTTTGCCACGTTTGGTTACATTTCATACATAAATGATGAAAATATTTTTAACTGCCGTGTATAAAAATACTCAGACAATATGTACAGTGTGCGTCACCTTTGTCTATAGCGCTCAAGCAGTTCGCACCTGTCAATAAAAACTGCTATTAGACAACACCCATGATCCTTTGAAGAACGTTTCTTTGAAGGACATATGGCCTGAAACATGCACATAAATTTGGTCGCAGCCAGGTTATCATGAGTGTGTGGCATACTCAACAAATTACAGCATTATTTACCAAGAAGCACCAAACTCATAATTTACAATAGTTTGTTCATGTCCCACATTAACTATCACCATTTAGTGTGGACAACCACCACTTTGACCAACATTAACAATCTTCATAGGATTCAAAAGGGCTGCCATACTGAGCCGAGCTTCATAAAACCACGCTTCTTAAGTGCTTTAAAATGGACATTAAGTATAATAACAGCTTCCCATCTTGCAAAAAGAAAAAAAAAGCGCACAGCACTCGAATATTGCAAGAGTGGTAAGTTCCACGCATTCAAACCAACTATGGAAAGCAAATGCCATGTTTCCTTCTTCCCAGCTACTTAAATAGTGTTGTATAAGCAAATTTTTTCCGTACACTTTTTTTTTTAATCTTCTTTTCTTTCTCTTTTCTTTTGTTTCTCAATTTTATTTTTCTGTTTCTGCTCGCATACCTCCATGTATATAAGTTCATGCAGTGTATACGGTTTCTTGCTCAGTCAGCCTATGCCAAGTGTATAGGGTCGTGGACCTTGTCAAGCCGTTTGCATGACTTTTATAGTCTATGGCCCTCAGTAACGACGTATCTGATATTGAAATAAAAAGAACTTGAATTTCTAGCCAAAGTGCCTGTGCTCACTTTGCTTCCACATCTATGCGGCTCTACTTCTGCGTAAGTGTTTCCTCTAGAACCTAGCACCTGCGATGAGGTGTAGCTCTGTCTTCAGGGAAGTGCGCCGCCATAGTGCTCTACACAAGGATGACGCAGGCTGTACAACCTCTTGTTACGGCCATGACAATGCTCCAAATGCACTTTATTTTCTGTAGAGTGAGAGAAGTAGTGAAAGACGAAATCACAAAGCTAGAGGCTTGTCAAACACTTGCAATACATGAGAGCATCTAAAGCAACACATACAGGAAATAAATCTGCGTAATATCACTGACTGTTTCTTGACCTGTATATATCTGTAAGGAATTGGAATTCTCAAATAGTATAAATATTATAGAGCCACATTCTCTTGGATTAGGTGCAGCTGGATACAACTCAAGAGTGGAGTGGTAAATGCCCCTTAAAGAAGCCCCTGAACCATTGATATTGGCCTATTGTCATAATGCCGCAGCAAACAACCTTGCATCTGCTAGTCTGGCATAGCAGGTGATTAGCAGGTGCGAGGTGGCTGACTGTTATATGACGACAACAGGCCAGTGCCATTAGAACAGCCCAAATGATGAGAATAAACACGAAATAGACATCATACTGTGCTCCCATCCTGGCATCGTGCAGGATGTGGAAATGCTAGGCAAGGCAAGGCCTAGAATTAGCCTCAATTTTAATAGGGAATGGGGGAAAACAGTAAGAAAAAAGCACACCAACGATTAGCGGTAAGAAGGAAAGTAGGGGAACTCAGGATCTTACTCAAGAATAGATAGTTTTCTTAAACCAAGGAAGGCAACTTTAGTGTTCAACTGATTAATGAAAATCTCACAAATATAATTACAGAGTGTACAATAGAAGTAGGGGGTAGGGTAGCTAGACAGGATACTGCAAGCTCTATCAGGAGACGAAAGATCTGATTAAGCAACACCAATGAATAAAAGCCTCTAACCTCACAGGTAGGATACGATTAGTGGAACTGTCAAGGCTAGCAGACCATAGCGTAAAAAAATGAAGATGGCACAAAGGCAAAACAACAGGAATTAATACACAGCTAACACACAGAACAGGTGCTAAAAGTTAGCGCATGTTCTGTCTTGCCTTTGCGTTGTCTTCATTTTTTTTTTAACAATGTTCCGCAAGCAAAACCAACTCATCCAGTTTTTTATTATTCCAATGCCAAGACTAATCAATAAGTGTAAGATAAACACACCAGGAAGTATGATATGGGGAGTTTCAAGCATGTTCTGCAGAATGGAGGTAGCCTGTGCGGTCAAGAGGAGATTAAGCATGAGGAAAAATTAGACATATGCACTCAGAGACAATGAGCACAATGTTATCACCAGTACAGATAATACAGATAAGAAGTTAATACAGTTAATACCTTAATACAGATAAGAAGTTAAAGTAGCTGAGGAAGTCTACACAGATATGTAGAGTAGCCAAAATAATCATGACACTAACGACAAAAGCAGTGGTGTGGAGGAATTTCAAATCTCACTCCTTATGAAAGAGGAAGTAAAGCCGTCACGGTGGCTCAGTGGTTATGGTGCTCGGCGGCTGACCCGAAAGACACGGGTTCGATCCCGGCCGCGGTGGTCGAATTTTGATGGAGGCGAAATTCTAGAGGCCCATGTACTGTGCGATGTCAGTGCATGTGAAAGAACCCCAGGTGGTCGAAATTTCTGCAGCCCTGCACAACGGTGTCTCTCATAGTCTTAGTCGCTTTGGGACATTAAACCCCCAATAAACCAAACCAAAAGAGGAAGTAAAGAAAACCTTACGAGCAATGCAAAAAGGAAAAGCAGCAAGCGAGGATGAAGTAAATGCAGATCTGTTGCAAAAAGATGCAGAAGGATGATGGGGCGTCGTGCAAGACAAATTTGCCACCCTCTATACGCAATGCCTCACCACCTTGAGTGTACCAGAAGCTTGGAAGAGCATTAATGTTATTTTAATCCATAAGAAATGGGATGCCAAGGACTTGAAAAATTACAGATCAATCAGCTTGCTGTCAGTTGCTCACAAAGTTTTTACTCAGATAATCACTAATAGAATTGGATCAACCTTAGACTTCAGTGAACCAAAGGAACAGGCTGACTTTTTTGGAAAGGCTACTTGGCAATAGACCATATTCACACCATCAGGCAGGTGACAAGAGAAATGCTCAGAATATAACCAACCCCTATTTATAGCGTTCATAGATTGTAAGAAAACATTTGAATGTGAAAGCTGCAGCAGTCATGCAGGGACTGCATAACGAGGATGTGGAAGAGGCATATGCAAAGGTACTGGAAAATAGCCATAGTGGTGGCGCACTGACCATAGCTCCTGACAGAGAAAGTGACAAAATTCCAATTAGGAAGTGTGTCAGGCAGGTAAGACACAATATCTCCACTGCTATTGCAGTGTGTTTAAAGGAATGTTTATAGAATTTGCTTGGGAAGAGTCGGGGATAAAAGTTAATGGAGAACACCTTAGTAATCTCCGATTTGATGATGACACTGCCTTGCTAGGTAACTCAAGGGATGAACTCCAGAGCATTATTGAGAACCTAAACAGTTAAACCAGAATGGTGGGTTTAAAAATTATTATCAACAAAACTAAAGTAATGTTCAACAGTCTCGGAAGAGAACAGCAGTTTATGATAGGCAGCGAAGCAGTGGAAGTGGTAAGGGAATACATCCACTTAGGGCAGGTATTGGGTTAATATATAACGTCCCAAAGCAACTCAAGCTATGGGAGACGCCGTAGTGAAGGGCTCCGGAAATTTCGACCATCTGGGGTTCTTTAATGTGCACTGACAATGCACAGTACATGGGCATCTAGAATTTTTCCTCCATCAAAATTCAACTGCCGCAGCCAGGATCGAACCCACGTCTTTCGGGTCAGCAGCCGAGCATCATAACCACTAAGCCACCGCGGCAGCTTAGGGCAGGTATTGATCGCAAATCTGGACCATGAGAGTGAAATAATTAGGCAAATAAGAATGGGGTGGAGCGCACTTGGCTGGTACTTTCTGGTCAAAAAAGGCAGCTTACCAATATCCCTCAAGAGGAAAGTATAAAACAGTTGTACCGTGCCAGTACTCGCCTCTGGGGCAGAAACTTGGAGGCTAATGAAAGGACCTGAAATTAAGTAGAGGATAGCGTAGTAACACATAAAAGGAAAATGATAAGTACATATAACGTTAAGGGACTGGAAGAGAGCAGAGTGGGTCAGGGAACAAACGTGGGTTTATGATACCCCTAAGGGTAATGGAATGGATTCGAAGAGAAGGTAAGCATAGCAGGGGGCAGCAAAGAGTCAGGTGGGCCGATGAGATTAGGAAGCTTGCAGGGATAAGATGACCACAGCTGGCACAGGACAGGGCTGACTGGAAAATATGGGAGGGCCCTTTGTCCTGCAGTGGTCGTAGGTAGGCTGACGATGGTGATGCAAGGGTCTCATTTGTGGGGCATTTACTGCTCCATTCTTGGGTTGCATCTGACTACATCATGACAGTCTTCAGGATTTCCTCCAGGATTTTGTGTCACTGAGCTGCACTTTGAAAGGCCGCGACTGCCTTTGATGCGTGATACTGGACCTGTGCAGCGGCACTACTCAGTGCAGCATTTAGACTGCCATTAATTTTTATTGGCTTATACCACAACTGATAATATATCATATTTTTTGAAGCGCTAGCTTGAAAACAGGGATAGGGCAGGTGGGAGGAAGACACACATAATATATTCTTGCTTACTGGGACAGCAACACACAAGCAAAAGCAAATCAGTTTTCATATTTTGACAAGCACTGCTAGACACAATACCCACTGTTTCTGTACATTTCCATGAGGTGGGACTAATGTAATAACAGTCTTACTGCACACTGTGTGTCAGTACATGGCACATACCAGCCATAGCGTATGTCGGCGCTATTCTCCAGCAGGGGCACTCCACTGAGAAAAAGGATGATGGCGGTGATGAAAAGGGGGCTGAGCACGGCCACCCACTCGGCCCCCTTGAGCACATTGGTGGCGATCAGGAAGATCCCCCACCACAGCGTGATCTCCCCAAAGTAGTTGGGGTGCCGCGAGTACTTCCACAACCCTGCCAACAGAAAGGGAGAATGAGCTTGTCAAGGAAAATGCAGAGAGGTCAACAATGTAGGCTGCTCTAGCCTGCTAATTTGTGTGTGTGTGTGTGTGTGTGTGTGTGGGGTGGGGGTGGGGGGGTTGTAGGAGATGAAAAAGAGCTATAATGTGTGCCAAGTATGGAGAAGGGACGGGTGCGAATCTGTGCAAAAGCCGATGACTGGTGAGTTTATTCATACCTGCAAAAATCATATATTGTGCTGTGTAAGGAGTTTAAGACTCAAATGGCTAGCTGTCCTGACAAGTCATGGAGAAGGCACTCATGTGCACATGTATGGAGGTATATGCGCTTGGAGGCCCAGCTAACCAGCACTGACCCTGAGATCCAGCTCATGCTGGTGGACAGGGCGTGGCAAACGGCCAAGGCTCGTGGCCTCTTGGACTAAGGACACCGCCCACCTAGGGCGAAGACTCTTGCCTGCTCATTTGGACGATAAAGTTTGGATTAGTTTTATTTCATGGGGTTTAACGTCCCAAAATGACTCAGGCTATGAGAGATGCCAAAGTGGAGGGCTCGAGAAATTTCGACCACCTGGGGTTCTTAATGTGCACTGACATTGCACAGTACACGAGCCTCTGGAATTTCGGCTTCATCGAAATTCGGCTGCCGCGGCCGGGATCGAACCCATGTCTTTCGGGTCAGCAGCCGAGCGCCATAACCACTGAGCCATCGCGGCGGGTCAATTTATTTTAAAAGATGGTATGAATCATAGCCTGGAGATTGTACACATGAGAAAGTGCATATTGCAGTGTTGTAATCATAACTGTCTTTCATTACTGTACGCTGATATTAGAAAATATTAGAACCATCATCCAAAAGCATGATTCCCTTTTTAACCTCTCTGACACCACTGACAGTACTACTGTTGTATTAGCTAAAACATGGTTGAATTCATCAATTTTCAATTTCGAAATGCTTTTCTCCTCTCTCAACTTTGATACTTTCCAGCGCGATCGTGTTATAAAACATGGAGGTGGTGTCCTTATTGCCACACATAGATGTCTGGAGTACACTAACGTTGATATACCCTGCCTTCTTGAAGCTGCTTTTACATCTTGTTGTGCCACTTTCCCACCTGTTACAACTGCAGCATTCTACTGCCTCCAGATGCTGATAGTTCCTTCATTGGGCACTTCTATGATGCATTAAAGATTTATCTAGATTGCGCCTTAATTTTCTGATACTAATCTTTGACAATGTCAACTTCCCCGTATAACCTGGACAGATATCACAATAACAACACCAAACCATAGCTCTGAAAGTGACTGTTGATGCTTGTCTCACTTCTGGTTTATCACAAATGGCGCATTTCTCAACCAGGCAAACTCACAGACCTGTTAATGTTCTTGACATCCTCCTCACATCACACCCACATAACATCTTGTAGGCTTCACAGCTTCCTGCACTTAGCAATCATGTAACAATTCATGCTACATATTAGTGCCTCCCATGCCCCGGAAAGGTAAAGAAAACAATAAACATGTACGATAGAGCTGATTATCAAAAAATTAACGAAGCACTCACTCAGTTTTGAGACTGGTCCTTAACTGATTTTCACCACCACTCCGTTGACACCAACTCGATACTTTTTAGAAATAAAATGCTCATGTACCCACAGTCACTGTAGCTGAGAACGTAAGATCCCCATTGTTCAATAACACTCTAACCCATCTGTATAAGAGAAACAATTACTTCGTGTGGTGAAAGAGCTTTGTAGCACAAGAGCTTTAAAAAATTATCATGATGCAAAAAAAACATTTTATTCCTAGGCAAAAACACAAAGCAGTTATTTTATTCATTTACCCTGCCTTCCATGCTACGTAATAACTCTAAAAAATTTGAAAAATTATTAATCCCACTTATTCTAAGCCCTTGTCATTGCTCAACCTAGATGGGACCACTGTTCAAGACCAGGGCGTTGCCTGGGTGTTAAATTCAACTTTTTGTTCTGTTTTTACTCATGAGCCTAATGCCACCTTACCAGACTTTTCTTGATTTGATCACTCTTTGATGCCTGACCTAATATTCGAACCCCACGGAATCATAAAACTTGTTGAAAAAATTAGCAGATGATTTGACATGGCTAAGCACGGAATATTGTGCAGTATAACTAGTTATGGTGGGCACTTAATGGTCCCAATGGACTGTGAATGCAAAGTCATCCTTTAAACCAAAGACCGTAACCATAAAGGCCTTCGACCAAAAAGCCTTTATTATAAAGGTCTTTACCATAAGACCTTTACCCTAAAGACCTTTACCACAAAGGCCTTTGACCATAAAAGCCTTTGCTGCCTTTTCTGCAACACAGGTCCCTTAACGCTGTCGTATTAAAATATTAAATTATTATTTTATTGCATATCTTCCAAAAGCCTTCTCCAGGCTTAGTTCCACAAGACTAGAAGGTAAAAAAAGTCATCCAAGTCCTGAAAAAACGCCCTTGACAATCACCTAGTAACTACCACCCTATATCACTGACTTGCGTTTGGTCTGAACTAATGGAACATGCAATCCACTTACATGTAGTAAAGTGTCTAATGTCTAGTAATTTATTTTATCCCAACCAACATGAGCTTCATAAAGGTCACTCTGAGACACAATTAGCATTATTCATCAATGCTCAATGAACCTCAAAAATAACATTACTGTTGATGCCCTATTTTTAGACTTCGAAAAAGCTTTTGACTAGGTTTCTCACCAGATATATTTAGAACTTTCATGTTTTAATCTTCAGCCTAGTGTGTATGAGTGGATTTGTGATTTGTAAATAACCGATAGCAATTTGTGTATGCCAATAATACCAGTTCTGCCACTGCCAGGTCTTCTGTACTTTCAGGTGTGAACAGGGCACTGTCCTCAGCCCACTACTTTTTCTAATAAACCAGGTGTCCCAGCTAAATGTAACCAAGAAGACAAAGTGTCCTAGCCCAGTGCAACCAACTGAAGATTGGTCAGAGTCGTGTGGCCTAGTCTGCAGTATTTTTTTTATTCTTCAACGCTAATTAATTAGTTAAGGCTAATTAGGTAACTTTAATTACTGAAGAGGAAAAAAGTGCTGATAGAAAAGTTGTAGATCATCTCTAAAAACCACTAGCAGTGCTGTTTCCATCAAGGTACAACTTAAGTAGCTTTATTTATTAGCCTTCACTCACTCACTAGCATTCTCTCTAAACTAATGGAGCATGTTATTTACTCACACATGAAGAAATTTTTACAGTCTGTCAAATTCTTTCAACCTAACCAACATGGATTCTTAAAAAAACCTTTCCTGTTCCACTGAGCTAGCTCTATTTGTTAAGCATACATGCCGTATTAACCACCCAAAAGGCATGCATCCTCCTCGAGCATCCACCTACCATCAGCCAGACTACCAGAGAGTGGAATAACTTGCCAATGGAAACTGTTCTGCACAACACCCTTGATCGCTTCAAGGCATCAATCGAACTAATTACTTAATACATAAGGCAGCCCACTTCTCGTGTAATGCCCCCTTGTGGGCCTTTGAGGTACAGATAAATAATAAAAAAAAATAAAATCAGCGAAATACATACTCAATGTCCGACTATGAACTATGTGGCACCATTATTTCTCCCACATCAGCATGTAAGTACCTAGGAATTAACATATCACATGATCTTTCTTGGTCCACCGATATTACAGTAATTACTAATAAAGCTAATCATGTCCTGTCCTACTTACGATGCAGTTAAAGATTAGCTTACTCTTCTGTTATGTCTCTCGCCTACATAACATTAGTTCATCCGAAGCTCGAATATGCATGTGCAGTATGGGACCCTTACATTTCTTGCTTGATGAAAACATTTGAATCAGTACAACATTGCACAGTTAAATTCATCCACTCAGATTATTCTTATCATTCTAGTGTCACTGCCATGAAATCTAAAGCTAACCAGCTTGTCCTTGCAAACCTACAAAGCAAAATCTACAAGCTGAGCCTCTTTCGCAAATTTTACCACTTATTCTTTGCAGATTTATAACCAGCTCATCATGTCTCCCTTTGCACCAGTCATGTTAAAGGCATTTATTCTCCTCGTGCACGTACCACTGCACACTTGCATTCTTTCTTTGTCCAGGCATCAGTCAACTGGAATGGACTGCCTGCCAATGCCACGCTCCACACCAGCAAACCCCAGTGTCATTGATGTGTTCTCCAGTCGGAGTCTGAGGCAAAAACTGTTTATTGAGCGAAAGCGTACAAGCGGGGCAGACAGTCGGTATAGAGAGAGAGAGTGCAGAGTTCAGTGTCCGCGTGTAGCTTCGTACATGCATATGGTACGTGCCAGGACCGAAGAGCCGCGGAGACGCGGGGATGAGGTGTTGAGCGAAATACGATGCTCAGGCCAGACAGAAGGTACTATACGGGAAGCGGCGCTTGGAGCGGCAGTAGTGTGATACACAATTGGAGCGGCTGCACCACGATACACAACACTCCTCCCCCCTTAGACGTAGTAGTCTCGGAGGTGAGAAGGAAACTTCCTCTCTCGGGCGGAGCGTCGAGGAACGGTGCCGGTCGCCGGAGGAATTCTGTCGGAGGTATCCGCGTTCTCTGAGTTGGAGCGGCTGTGCCCGGGTTCAGGTGAGTCGGCGTCTGGCTCGGTCGAAGTGCTAGCGGGTTGTTCGTCCTGGTCTTCTGACTCTGAATGCGGCTCAGGCAGTTCGAGTTCAGGTGCACGGTGAGGAAGATCGGGTAGGTTATAGTCCCTCTTTCTAAGGTGGTCGATGTGCCTACGCCAGGACGTACCGTCCAGGAGTTCGACTTCATAGGACACAGGTCCTTTGCAGGAGCAGATGATCGCGGGAAGCCACCGAGACCCATGTGGCGAAAAATTCCTAGCAAAGACTGAGTCACCAGGCTCAAACTTGCGGGTTGGTGTAGCGCGGAGTTCCCGCGACAACTGGTCGCGTCGCAAGTTGCCTTCCTGAGAATCAGGGTGCAAGTAGTCTAGGGCGGACTTGAGCTGACGTGAGAACAGTAGCTCCGCCGGGCTTCTTCCTGTAGTCGTGCAGGGCAGCAAGTGCTGCTGGAACAGGAAACGACTGAGCTGAAGTTCGATGTCGCCCCCTTTCAGTCGTTTAAGAGCTTTCTTCGTTTCCTGAACGAAGCGTTCGGCCTGTCCGTTAGAAGACGGATGGTAGGGTGCGACTAAAGCTTGACGAACGTTGTTCCCGGCGAGGAACTGCCGGAATTCAGCTGATGTGAATGCAGAACCGTTGTCAGATACGACGACGTCGGGAAGTCCGTGTGTGGCGAACAGCCGTCTGAGTTCTCGGACAACAACTGCAGCTGAAGTTGTCCTCACCACAACGACCTCTAGCCATTTTGAGAACGAGTCCACGACGATAAGAAATGTCTTGACTTGGACTGGTCCAGCGAAGTCCACGTGCAGCCTAGACCACGGTCTCGTAGTCTGCTCCCAGGGATGGACTGCAACGCGGGGTGGAGCATTCCTGGATTCTTGCACGGACGGTGTTGTCCACATCGCTGTCGAGTTTCGGCCACCAGACGTAACCTCGCGCTAGTCCCTTCATGCGAACGATTCCTGGGTGTGATGAGTGAAGTAGCTCAAGCACTTCCATGCGGAGTTGCGGTGGAATCACGACTCGGGAGCCCCACAGAATGCAATCACGATAAGCGGAGAGTTCGTCGCGGCGCACGAAGTAAGGTTGGAACTGGTCCTCTACCTTTGCTGGCCATCCGGTACGAATCCACTTGAGTACTCGCGACAACACACGGTCCTTCCTTGTCAGCTGAGAAATCTTGAATGCATCTGCAAAGGCTTCTGGGGGGTTTTCTAGCAGCAGAACATCTGTCATAACAGGACTTTCGGCATTTGTGGAGGGCAGCGGCAGGCGGCTGAGTGAATCAGCATTGCCCATTTGACGTCCTGGTCGGTAGATCAGCTCATAGTCGTACTGTGCGAGGAGTAAATTCCATCGAAGCATCCTCGGTGAAACTACGCTAGGTATTGGACGACTGTGATGCAGCAGGCCCAGCAACGGCTTGTGGTCAGTATAGACCTTGAAGTGTCTGCCATACAGATATTGGTGGAACTTCTTGACACCGGAAACGACAGCCAGAGCTTCTCGGTCTGTCTGAGAGTAGTTCCTTTCGGTCGAGCTCAAAGTACGGGAACCGAATGCAATTGGAGATTCTTGTCCGGTAGAGCCTTCGTGACTAAGGACAAATCCTATGCCGTAGGCAGACGCGTCGCAGGCAAGCGTGAGCGGCTTGTGCACGTCGTAGTGGACTAAGACATCGGATGTCTGTATAAGTTCCTTGGCGTGCTTGAAAGCGTCGGCTTCTTCTTTGCGCCATCTCCACGTCTGATCCTTTGCTAGCAGACGGTATAGAGGCTCGAGGGCGTGAGCTGCACCGTGCAAGAATCTGTTGTAGAAGTTTAGCAGTCCGAGAAAAGACTGAAGTTGCTGCTTGTTCCTTGGACTGGGAGCTTCTTTAAGGGCTTCGACCTTTTCTTCGGTCGGATGAATACCGGCAGCGTCAATGCGGTATCCAAGGAAGGTTACTTCCGGCATGCCGAAGGTGCATTTCTCTCGGCTCAGACGAATGTTGTCGTCACTTATGCGTTTCAGCACATCTCGCAGGTGTTTGTTGTGCTCGTAGGCATCTTGACCTCCCACTATAATATCGTCCAGGTACACGTGGACCCCAGGTAGTCCCGAGAGGAGCTCTTCCATGTAGCGCTGAAATATGGCTACGGCGGACGACACTCCGAACGGCAGGCGAGTAACTTTGAACAGACCCCGGTGCGTATTGACTGTTAGCAGATCGGCTGTGTCACTGTCCACGGCAAGCTGCTGATAGGCTTGATTGAGGTCTAGTTGTGAGAATACAGTGCACCCCGCAAGGTTTGAAAAAAGCTGATCGATGGTTGGAAGAGGATATGTTTCCATCTTGATTGCTTGGTTAACGGTGCTTTTGTAATCACCACACAGCCTGATCTTGCCGTTCTTCTTAACGACGCAGACTACCGGTGTCGCCCATCGGGAGGATCGCACGGGCTGGTAGACGCCTTCCTGTACAAGAACGTCGATGGCTTCGTCTACCTTGGGCAGTAGAGCCACCGGAACTTGACGTGCTTTCCTGAAGATGGGAGCGATTTCAGCCTTGAGCTCGATACGAACGGATGGTCCCTTGCTCTTCCCAAGTCCTTCAGCGAAGACTTCTGGGTATTCAGAGACGGCGTTCAGCAAGGTTAGCGGAACTTCGATTTCAGATGCGTGGTTTATTCCGCAGAGCGATATTCCCAACGCAGAAAACCAGTCTCTCCCCAACAGGCTGGTGCCATTTCCTCGGACAACGAGAAGTTTAAGGCGAGTGCTCTTCGTTCTGTATGAAACGGCAACTTCCAATGATCCCAGAATCTCCAAGCTTTCCCTTGTGTAGGAGCGCAGCTGTAGAGAGGATGGCCTTAGGTCTTGCCTTGAGAGCCGAAGTTTCTCCATGGTCCTCTCGCTGATGATGGTGCAGGCGGCCCCGGAGTCAACCTCCATGGTCAGAGACCTACTGTTTATCAGGACGTCCACGCAGACTGCCGGAGAAGTGATGGTGTTGGCACCACTCGTAGACTTGCGGTCTTGAAATTCCCGATGAAAGTTGACTGATGCCGTAGAGTTTACGTCTTGAGCTGGATCAGCTGATTGCAAAATTTGATGGTTGCGTCCACGAGAGTACTTGTTTTTGCGAGAAAACTCCTTTCGGTGTTGACCAGGCTTGGAAGTTTTTTCTTTTGCTGCCTTCTTCCTGCAGGCCTTCTCCAGGTGCCCTTTGTTGCCGCAGTAGCGACAGATGGCGGAATGATAGGAGCAAGTACGAGCGTCATGCTCGCCGGTGCAACGCCAACATTGATGACTCGGAGGATGGTTGGCGGGCTTGACGTCCGAGCGCTTGGGGTTCCGTTGCAATTGATGCGTTTCTGAGGGGACCCTTGAGCGGCGAACCTCTTCTGTCTTGGCTGCTGCTTCTTCCGCAGCACGTGCCAGTAGGATGGCCTTCGACAGCTTGAGGTCCGGTTCAGCTAGGAGACGTCTTTGGATAGGCTCTTCACGCAGGCCACAGACTAGGCGGTCGCAAAGAAGTCGATCCAGCCAATCCCCGAACTCGCAGTGGCGAGCTAACAGTCGAAGAGCGGCAAGATATTCTGGCACCGATTCACCAGGTTGCTGGTCTCGCTTGTTGAAGCGGAATCGTTCCATGGTGACGGAAGGTTTCCCGATGAAGTGGGTGTCGAGCAAGGAAACGATTTCTGAGAAGGGAACCTCCGAAGGTGCCTTGGGTGCGCAGAGCGAGCGCAGCAGAGTATACGCGTCGACGCCGCATACGCTGCAGAGGAAAGCCCGTTTCTTCTCATCGGACTGGATGTCGTGGGCTTGAAAGTAGAACTCGAGGCGTTCTAAGTAGACTGGCCAGGAGGAAGGCTCGGCGGGCGAGAATTCTCCGATCGTGGCCGAAGGCAGAAGCGCTGCCATGTCGACGGACGTGCAGGGCTGGAGCGGATCCAGGAGCTTTGCCTGAGGCGGTCAGTATTGACTGCAATTGCGCGCTGGGGGATCACGGCGATCCCGTCCTCGTCGCCAGTGATGTGTTCTCCAGTCGGAGTCTGAGGCAAAAACTGTTTATTGAGCGAAAGCGTACAAGCGGGGCAGACAGTCGGTATAGAGAGAGAGAGTGCAGAGTTCAGTGTCCGCGTGTAGCTTCGTACATGCATATGGTACGTGCCAGGACCGAAGAGCCGCGGAGACGCGGGGATGAGGTGTTGAGCGAAATACGATGCTCAGGCCAGACAGAAGGTACTATACGGGAAGCGGCGCTTGGAGCGGCAGTAGTGTGATACACAATTGGAGCGGCTGCACCACGATACACAACAGTCATTCATTTGATTCGTTCTGTATATTGTATTGTACTTTCCCTATTAGGGCAATGTGATGTGCATAATGAATAAATAAATATGACGCCCAATCCCAAGCGACCCATTCACAAGGAGTCCAAAGCAGCAGCCTAAATGTCATGTCCTGCACCAAACACAATGCACTACCACTGCGAAATGAATTGAAACAAGTCAGTTGAAACAATAACAGGAAAATGGGAAGAATTTAGTTGAGAGAAACAATACTGATACAGTAGTGGATTTTCACTTTGAAGGTGGGTGGAAGTTTTAATGCAAGTCACCTCTATTTCTTTCTTTCTTTCTTTCTTTCTTTCTTTCTTTCTTTCTTTCTTTCTTTCTTTCTTTCTTTCTTTCTTTCTTTCTTTCTTTCTTTCTTTCTTTCTTTCTTTCTTTCTTTCTTTCTTTCTTTCTTTCTTTCTTTCTTTCTTTCTTTCTTTCTTTCTTTCTTCCTTCCTTCCTTCCTTTCTTTCTTTCTTTCTTTCTTTCTTTCTTTCTTTCTTTCTTTCTTTCTTTTTTCTCAAAACAGAGAAAAATGGGGCAGGAGCTAAAGGTTCATAGCCTGACAGAGCACAATTTGGCATTTCAAAGCAAAGGTAAACAGGGAACAGCTCTCAATTACATAAACATATTTGAACATGTAAATATAAATATTTGAACATATAAAAGTGAACATATAAATATGAAATTAGACAACACTTTAAGGGAAAAAGAAATGCTAAATGCACATCTCGGCACTCTACAAAACTCATGCTCTTGCACACACAAACATAGATTACAGAAACATAGCACACCACACTCTGATAACATATATACAGCTTGATTACACCGAAAATGAATGCAAACAATGTCTTATTAAAGGAAAGAAATGGGTTTCTTTAACAAATATGACTTGACATACTTCTTAAACTCCGGTTTCTGGAATTTAATTTCTTCTCCAATGAAATTCAGCAAATAAGGAGCTTGGAAATTTAAGATCTGTCTGCCATAATTGGTCCTGGTGAGCGGTATTCTTCTTGTGTGTCTATGTAAGGTGTACTTTGATTCTTGGAGGTTTGCTTCAGAGAGGTACAATTTATTGTTTTTTATGTATTGTAATAACTTGAAATAATATATTTGCGCAGCTGGAAGCATTTCATGTTTGATAAATAGCTTGTGTCTGTTGGAAGATCAGATGGTTTTTCTTGATAATTTTCAATTATTTGCAACACCTTTTTTAGGAGGACCGTTAGTTTGTTATAGTTATGAGCTGTAGTAGTACCCCACACTAGACTACAATATGATAACTTGGAGAGGAAAAGAGAGGAATACAGTGCTTGCTTTAACCACAAAGGAATGAGCTTACCAATTCTATACATGCAGCCCATGGTTTTTCCTAACTCTGCAGGTAATTTATTCACATGCGTGTTCCAGGACATATCATTTTGAAACCATACGCCCAAGAATTTTTGAGCTGTCACTTCATGCAGTCGCGTGTTTTCGAAATAATATTTCAGTATTTGCAATATATGGTTTATTTATAGGTTTAAATATAACATATTTGGTTTTACTGACATTTAACTGTAACTTATTTGTGTCCAACCAGAAAGAGAGGTTTTCTAAGTAATCATTTACTGTTTTTTCTAAGTGAGGCAGTGACGCATTTGAAAAGAACAGGTTTGTGTCATCTGCCTATCCGAGGTGAGGAAGGTATTGATGGAAGATCATTTATGTACAGATTAAATAACAAAGGCCCTAGTATCGATCCTTGAGGAATACCATTTAAAACTACTGATCGTGGTGAGGACAGTTTACTTAAAGACACATATTGATGCCGTTTGGTCAAGCAGCTCTCTGAGTTTGTGCGCATTTCCCCGTATTCCATACCTCTGCAGTTTACATAAAAGAATGTCATGATTAACGAAGTCGAATGCTTTACGAAGATCTAGAAATAAGCCTATTGTGCATAAACGATTTTCGATGTTCTTTATTATTTCTTGCTTGACGTTGAGTAGTGCGAGTTCACACGATTTGCTCTTCTGGAAACCATATTGAGCATTGCTCATTATGCTGAATTTATCTATGAAGCTTTTAATCTTAAATTTATGATAGTTTCAATCACTTATGAAAAAATTGGAAGCACAGATATGGGCCTGAAGTTATTTACTGAGCTATCATTCCCACCTTTATGAATAGGACATACTCTAGCTATCTTAAGGCTTTCAGGAAATATTCCCGTCTCAAGCATACAATTAATAATGTCAGTTAAAACTGGTGAAATAATGTCGAATACATGTTTGATGGGAACAGCCTTTATATCATCAAAGCGAGAGGCAGAATCATTCATTAGTTTATCAATTATTTTGCTGACTTCATGAGAAGAGGTAAGAGACAATATAAGCGAGTTTACCACGCTTTCACTTGGCGGGACAGTAGAAAGAGTATGCTGATAATGACTGCAAGCGTAATTTCCACAACTGATACAATGTTCATTCAGCGCTATCAATAAATCTTTAACATTCAGACTATGGTCATTTAGTGCAACATTCAAAGTGTGTTCCTGCCCATTTTTACCAGTTAAGTTTCTCACTTCATACCAAATTTTTCTGGGATGATTAAAGATACGCGTAAATAGTTCCTCGTAGTATTTAAGTTTGGTCGTTTTTATTTTCGTATTAACCTTATAGTGAAATTTCTTGTACCAAACTCCAGCTGCTAAAATCTTTGTTTTTCCTGTTCTCATTTCATTTGATGCTGATGGTACATTAAACCCTCATTTTCACAGACAAATCACAGACATTATCACAGACATTATCACAGACAAATCATGTTAAGCCCCATACTGCCTCAAACTGTTTCCTTTCAAAATTTGTTTCAAAAGAAGTTATTGCAAAAACTGCACCACATTGCACCAAAATAACTGCACCATGGTAAATTATATAGGTACCAGCTTAATGGAGTAAGCTTTCTACAGAATGTTCTATTGTGGACAAAACTCTTCAGGATATATTAGCAGTGGCAAAGTGTCTTAAGTCCACCATCTGCATGGCATTGTCTGGTTTCATGCCCATGCAAAAGAGTAAGCATGTGCCCCTACCAGTAAACTCTTGAAAATTCATTAGGTTGGCTTTCACTGATCAACAAATGGCACCACCAGCTAACAGTCAGACGAAGATGAAGTGCAGAATGATCTGCCAGTGCTTGGAAGCTGCACGTGGTGCCGTTATGGCAACCTCGTCAACATCTTCTATGTCATCAAAACACATGAGTTGCGTCTGCATTTGCTGCGTTTCTCCAATGCTGTAAAGCTGGCTCATCAGTTTTGAAAAGGGTCCATTGTTGTGAGTCACCAGCAGACTATGTAGCTATGTGCCTCTGTCATTTCATAAGTGTCCTGGAGACTTCTGTACCGAAAAGTGCACATATGTACACTTGTCCTCATTTCACCACCGGGCAATCTGTTTCTGTATGTCCCTGAGAGTATGGCTGTTGTACTGATACCTGAAATTCCTGGACTGGAAAAAAAAAAAAATAGGCCAACAAATCAAAGCACCAATTATACGTACTACCTAAGTTTACAAACCTGCTGACATCCCTTGGTCAAAGGTCTTGAGGCCACATGGTTTGTTTTTCAGCTGTGCAGTGCAGCTCTTATGGCTCCCCTCAAGGTCTAAATCTATGTAAGGTGACAATAACCCTTATCGTCCCCTTTCAAGGCCATTTGGTTTTAGTGCGAAAGCACTACTTCACAGGGTCAAACCCAACCAAGAATCTTGTGGCATGCATGACTTTGAGGGTGCAGAAATAAAATAAATATTGCCGCAACTGGGTTTCGAACTCGCCATGGCAAGAACGGGTCAGCTTCGCTAGCCACTGCATGAGAGCACAATGCTACACCACAGCCAGTCACGCTTCGTGTTGAACTGCAACACTCTCTCGCACTGTGCACTGCACATCATCGTCTTCATCAACTTCCATCTGTGGTGCGAACAGATAAGATCAGCTTAACCTCGATCAGAGCTTAACCTGAGTCTAACATCGTCACCAGACGTGCCAACAACCTAGAAAAGCAAAACCATGAGCCAACCACGCTAAACACATGCTTTCATGTGTCTACTTGGTTTAACTTACATTAAAGGGACAGTGAGGAGAGCTCTATCGATATTTTTTTTACAGCAAAATCCGACAGTTGGGCATTTCATGGCTTTGTTGCCACTTGGCCGGCAGCGAAAGAAGCATTTATTTTTAAGAAATTTGGATTCGAAGTTGACAAAGTTTTTCCCGCCGCTCTGATTCAAACTTGGGATTCTCCTATGACGACACAGGACTAAGTGACGTGCACATGACGTGCACATGACATAACGCAGACTCCGTGATTTCTGACGGCCAGCAGTGTGGCCTGGCAGCAGCCGAAAAGAAAGCTACCGCCGGCAGCACGTTGAAGGCATCTATCGGCTATTGCGGCCGTCGCTACCGTCGCTTCGTTTACGTTTGCACCGGCGTTTTGCCAGCGTTACGATGGATCCCGTTCTCGAAGTCGTCAACGTAGTTCTAGCAAATAGACACCTTTAGCATACCGTGTACCTTGTTACCGCTAGCGGAATACCGGGAGCCTGCCTACTGCCGGAGAGCAGGCGCTGATTGATCCCGATGCTGCAGGCGCGCGCATAGCTGCCGGATACGTGGCGCCATCTGGCGACGTCAAGGAAATTTGCGCATGCATTGGCTGCGCCTCAGTGCTTCGTGGCTTCTCGTGTTCTAGTGTTTCTAGAACCATTGGTTCTAGCAACACTGTTTTGTCCTATGATGTCATCACGCTTGTACTTGCGAGTTTGGCCTGTGGCGGCGATACCTGTATTTTGGTTCTTGCTCTTTTCTACGTTACAAGAGCTTTGTTGTCAGTATGAGTGTCGTTTTTGTAATCAGGAGCTGGTATTCTGTCGATACAAGCCAGCTTCAATTTCTCCTCAGTGTCCCTTTAAAACCCTATCACTTTTTAAAGGGTGCTGTAAGTGCTCTACAACATGGCTCAGAAGAAAACGATGTGGCCTAAAAACTTAACCAACGAAGACAGTGATTCATTAGCTTACATAATAGGATGCCATAACAGGATAATAGGATGTAGACGAATTAGCTTCAGACGAGCTCAAAAAAGGTATGATATGTTTTGTGGGGTTTGATGTCCTGCAGCTGCACACGGGCTGTATGAAACACTGTAATGGAGGGCTCTGGATTAAATTGGACCACCCAGGGCTCTTTAACATGCACTGACACTGCATAGCACATGGGCATTTTTGCATTTCACCTCTACTGAAATGCAGCTCCTGCAGCCAGTATTCAACCCCATGTCCTTCGGATCAGCAGCTGAATGCTTTAGCCATTGGTCCACCACACAGCGGGCAAAGCGTTGTAAAGGTGGGAAAGAAAGAGAAGGAGCAGTGCTGTCGAAAAGCTCAACATCAAATGACTGCACACTTCTAATTATGCATGCTGCCTGTTTATTTTTACAATGCTTTTGCAACACAGACAGTGAATTTTTTGTACCAAGCACTAGTGTCATCTCCACATACAAAACAAAGTTGTTTAAGGATTAATATGGTCCAGATCTGTAGCAACCAGAACGATTAAATCCTGACATGAGCAGAAAACCCATACATTTTGCGAGGGCTTGAGAAGAATCTCAATTAACTCTTAAAAATAAAATTAATAAGCCATTTAAAGATGTGCTAAAAAGAATGCTGCCATCAAGGTAAACATGCACACACAAAAAAACTGTCCTAATCCTAATGGATTATTGTACTGTCATGTGAGGACTGGTCAGGGAAGTTTTTTCAGTAGCACTTGGTAGCTCAGACTCATGCTTATGCACCATCTGTGCATTCATTGAAGATGAAGCTAACAACTGCATGCATGACAACTACTACTGTCAAGTTTAGGTTCACACTAACACCTTACTAATGTTAAGTCTTTGTTTTAGCCAGCTATATACAGTCTTAACATACAATAACGTGTGTTCTGTCACCTATTACAAATTTTTTTGCCCATACTTTTATTTGTTCATGTAACGTTTCATACAAAGTTTGCCTTTTCTGGTGAGCCTTGTACAATAGTGCATTTGGCATCAACAGTACTTGTTTTGTTCATTAAATAATAAAGCCACCATTGTCCTGAGCCTTCGAAAAAGTGAGCGTCATGAGATGTGTGGACAAGATTTTCCATCTGCTGGAACCAGATTAGACTAGCTACATGAGATTACTTGTATACAGCAGTGTGGTAGATCTATGGGCTGAGAAGATTGAAAAATTCTGCTTTGTATGCTTTTCTGTCTGAGGTCACACGGGATACCTTTGTCCGATTTCGGGCAATACACACTCCGAGCAGTGGATCAGCACCATGGTGCTACTCTTCCCAAAGTTGCCAGAATCATCTCTTTGTGGCGAATCACAAATCAGGTCCACACATCTCACTTAGTTTGCATTTTTCAAGGTCAGACTTGCAAATGGCAGTGATCCATTTTTATTTGATGAAGATGCAAGTACCAATACGAATTGCATTAAAACATGAGGCCAAACACAAAGTGTGGCTCCGGCTATCAACAATCCAGTGGTTCTACAACAACAAATTTCTAATAATGTTAGAATCGACCAAAACAATTACTGTATGTGCAGTTCCTGCTGTCACAGCCTCGATTATTATTTTTATTTCCTTTTCGGTTGCCCCAACCTATTCTTTGTCACAGCCTCGATCTACTCTTTGTCACAGGATATGATCCCTAGGCGGTGCGGGCAGGGCAACATTATTTTCGTTTTTTTTTTCTTCTCCCCACACTAATATATGTCACAGGATACGAGCCCGTTGTGCCCTAGGCGGTGCGAGCAGGGCAACATTATTTTTTTTCTGCCCACACTAATATATGTCACAGTATGCGTGGTGCGGACTGGGCAATATTATTTTTATTTCTTTTTTTCTACCTACACTAATTATGTCACACACAGTAGCCCCTTGTGCCTCTAATAGACACTGAAAGTCCCCTAGGACATCCCATGGACGTTCTAAATGTCCACAGGACCTCCAAGGGAGTTTCAATGTCTACTGAGTTTGGCGGCGCAGGCTGGGCAACATTATTTTTATTTCCTTTTAGCCTGCCCACGCTACTTTATTTTGCACATAGATGAATGCTTGGTGGAAGTGACCTGAGCTCGCATTCAGCTCCACACTGCAAATGAATCTGGTGAGCTTCAGATGCGGAACACATTTTTTTAGAAAAGTTATTACTAACCTCTTCTGGTTGTTTAGGAACACTGAATTGAGTAATAGCCTTTCTAAATGTAGATTATACTCCCTACAGAGGGGCACAGGCAATGTAATGAATAGCCATGTCATCTGCACTGTCACATTCTGGCAATGAAAACTTTGCTTCTTATGATGATGTACGCAAGGCTGCCAACTGTGGTGTAAAACAACAGCTCAAAGCCCATGGTGCATGACTTAAGCTGATGCAAACAATCGCAGCCCTAATACTACATTACTGTTAAACTGAAACCTTATAAAAAAACGTGCTTCACACAAAAGGTTCAGCAGTAAAACTATGATGGAAAACAGCAGTTAAAATACAGACACCAGCAATCCAAACCTGCCAAGGTGAAAACAGAAGAAGGCACACATATTTATATAAACAAGGCTGTCTCCAGTTCTCTACCAAAGCCTGTTTGACATTGCCTATTCTCTACCCTGAACCTGTTTGGGAAGTTGTACGAGTACATGAATGCCTTATGCACAGAGTAAAGTTTGCATGGCCTGCAATCTGAGTGCTCACCAACGTCGCACCAGTGCCTGGCATTGGACGTGTTCTGCCGGTAGGTGTACTTCTGGGCGTCTGCCATGGCCTCACAAAGAAAGCCAATGACAAACACAATGGTGCCGGCCATGTCGAGCCGGGTCATGGTGGCATCCGTCAGGGGCTCAGCCTTGCGCGGGGAGTTGACGAAGATGACGGGAAGGCTGACAGTGTACACCCACACTGCCTGCATGAGAGCCTTTTCAGTTGGTCCTGTCAAGCTTGTCCCATGTTCTCATCAAACAGATGGTGGATGTGCCAACATGCAACTAGCCCTTCAAGACTGAAAGCCTTTTCTTTGCAGAAGCTAAGCCCCGAACTATAATAATGGAAATATTGCTGTGCTACATGAGGTTTAACATCCCAAAACTGTATGTGAGGTATGACAGGCAGCATAGTGGAGGGCTTCTGTTTACTTTCTACCACCTGGGTTTCTTTTTGTTCACTAAGATTGCGCATTACACAGGCATGTTTTGCAATTCACCTCCATCGAAATGCAGCTGCCTTATTTGAGATAAATGACAATAATAAAGTGGTGAGTGGCTTTGGTACAAGTAACCTCACACTTGACTACTGTATAAAGAAATTGAAATCAAGCGGCCTAATTTATGCACTGAGCAGAGGTTCCAAGCTTTAAAGTTTTAAATTTGCAAAAGTATTTCCATGTATTTGGTATTGTCAACTTTGCCAGCTTCACTAAAGTGCATTCACAATCAGCAGACACGTCATCTGATGGCAGACTACAAGTGCCACAACACAACACCACAAGATTGCCGATCTATTCAATTCACATGTGGTCATTCGCACCTCCTGCACAAATTCATGGTGTACTGCATCACAGTCATTGATTTTCTGGTGCACAAGAGCCCTACATCCTGGTCTTCGACTCAGCCCTGTACACACATGGTGCTCCTGCTGCAGAGCAGAGAACCTCAGCACGTATTCATGAAGCAGCGCAGCTACGGTGCAAAGTAGCCTGCAAATGACACCTGCTAATGCCATGGCTGTCGACATGAGTGGCAACTTTCAGCACATATAATAAATGTCAAAAGTTTCTGGTTTATGTTTATACATGAATGGCCTTCCAGGTTCAGGTTCCTCTAGTAATGCATGCTGATGCATAACTGAAATTAGGCCACTGTTTGTATACAAGAGCTGCAACACTTCAATGCATCAATTTCATCCACTGGTGTGGTGTCAGACTCAATGACCCTATTCTGGTATGCATCTCGTCGTTCACTGCAGTAGGCTTTCACAAGCTCTTACACAAAAAATTAAAGAGATATGCCACAGAAGACTTTCTTGTGCTGTAAATGCTGTTGCGAACTTTGAGTCAACTGAGTGCTGAAGCCTACAAAACAGTTTAGTTAGTTAAGTTTATGGGATTTAACGTCCCAAAGCGACTCAGGCTATGAGAGATGCCGCAGTGAAAGGCTCCAGAAATTTCGACCACCTGGGGTTCTTTAACGTGCACTCACATCGCACAGTACACGGGCCTCTAGAATTTCGCCTCCACAGAAATTCAACCACCGTGGCCGGGATCGAACCCGCGTCTTTCGAGTCAGCAGCCGAGCACCATAACCACTGAGCCACCGCGGCAGCCTGAAGCCTACAAAACGACAAGGCCTACACCTCAGTGCTTGATTACAGTGTGTGGGCCATGCTGTACCCTTGCAACTTTGTCTGCACTGCACTGGTACCATCTGAATTTTTCCAGCACCATGTGCCCAGTGAACCATATGAAAACTGAATAAACCTTATAAGTATCGTCTTTGCCAAAAGTAAACGAATTACCCTTGCCATTTCTCATGCTATCAAAAGTCTTAGCACTCAGAGAATGATAGTGATGGCTCAGGTTATCCTTGGAAGCCTACGATGGCTGGTGACAGCAGCGCCACTGTTCTGCCACCAGCCCGCTTTTTCTGCGGCCATGCAGGGGAAGATTAGGAGGGCAAGGGAGGCAGTCGCTTCTTCCAGACAAGAAACTTTACATAGGAAAACCATGCTGAATTCCATTTTCCGGCAAAAAAGTAGCCCTCCCCTCACAACTGCACCTCCGAGAATGACCTATAAATCCGCCCCTGTGGCCATACAGCTTGGTTATTTTTGGCAAAGACAGTACTACATGCTTGCATACTACCAGTTTTCTTTCTGTGAGTGCCTAGAGATACTGAAAATGGTATTTGAATTTATTTTTCTAATCTTTTCACACTGAATGTTTGAGTTCAAATTACCTCCCCTTTTGTAAATTACTTTTACCTGGATCTGTGACTCATGTAGTACAAACTGATTTCAAACAAGGTTCTTTGGTTACAGAAATACATATAATGCTTTTGAAAACAGAACAAGCTACTAATGCCAATGAGATCACACTGTCAATTTGTTAACACAGTAAAAATGAAAGTATATGTAATAAATCATACCAAGCATACCAATGCTTTTTCAGAAAAGCACAAGCTAATCATAAGGCAATTACTGCTTTCAGCTGGAATGCAAAAAAAGGCATCCCCTTAATGTCTCTCTGCATGTTATTCACATGAAGTCAGTTTCACGGAGCACCTAAGCATGCATCCATGGCTGCACAAGAGCATGGCAGTTGAACGCACAGGTGGCCGTCTCTCATTGCCTCACATAATAGCATTGTGGTGTTTTGGATAATCTGATTAGGAGGCCCAGCACCCTGCCGGCTGCATGGCATAGCTGAGTGAAAGTGAAACACCTGCTCCTGCTGCACCTGCCTTAGCTGGAACTTTTAGCTGTGACCTCCTTAACATTAAAGGTGCCTGCTAGGATACAGTGTTGCCTTGCGAGAGCCTACTGCTCGCAGCCAAATCTGAGAGTAAATAACTTCTATGGTAAGAACAGCAAACAGCTGTACAAAGTCTAAAGGCATACAGATGCAGTTTTGCATGTTAATATTTTTGCCTTGAAAAATCACTGCAAGCATAGCAATCATAAAAAAAAAATAACCTCAGAAAAAATGAGCACAATGTGACAAATTAGAGGCCATTTTTTACCATCAACACCAGCGTGCAGCTCCCATTACACCCATTGCAGCATTGGGGATCATGTGAACTCGGAAATCTCTGATCTGGGGAGAAGTTTGTCTGCTAGCAATTCCACCACACTGGCAAGCAGTCTGTGAGGTCCCTGTTGCTATTTGTTTCACAGACACATCACAGTTCTTGCTTTGCTCGGACTACATATGTCACTCAATGCTGATTTCCGTGCGGATGAAAATATCGAAGCCGCTCACTGACCAGTACTGAAAATCATATTGTTACGGGGAAATACTATTTACATTTATTTACAAGCGGTAGGTGAATAGTTCCTAGCGGCGAGCAGCAGGAAGCACCAACGCCAGCAGGAAGCACCATCAACCTCTTCTTCTTCTTGCGACCCTTTCACAAGGGAGGCCACTTCGACTTCCACTTCCTCTTCGTCGTAACAATATGAAACTATATCCTCCACTGAATTCCTGCAACTGAAACTTGCTCGGTGGCATCCATATACGCCAAGAAAACAAATTACCTTATGTCCCTTGTTGGTATCCGAAATTTCGTGTCTGTAACCCTTCAAAGCACAAATTTCAGGCAGTGCTCAATGCAAAGGCAACCCTGCTGACAACCACGAAGTGACAACAGCTGTAGCACAAGGCATGCAGACAAAGTGACTGCCGTCACTGCTGATTGTGAATGCACTATGAGCATGCACAATGCACAGAAACTTATTAGTGCTACGGCAAAATCAATGACGTGCGATTTTTCTTTAATGAACGGTTCCAAGTCTTATCACAGCACACGAGCGCGTGTGACATGCTAGCACACCAATGTGCACTGAATGGTACTAGGCTGTGTCTGACAGTTTCAGCAGAACCACACAACCTAGAATGAAAGTCAAGAAAAGTGAACAATTACAGTTAGCATCCACCTGAACAGTGTTTTATTGCGACAAAGGCAAGCTAAACAGCTTTCTCAAATCTTAACTGTAGGAAGAAAATTCATACTTGTCCAGGGCTTGATCGATCACCACCTCAATAGGGCAGCTGTTCAACCAATGAAGCTTTTAAATGTAGCAGTATCACTGGGCTCAAGTGCACGCCTTTAAGATCATTGCGACGCTTGTTTAATTGTCGTAGTGTTCAACACATTCATGGTTCAACCAATGCGTTCAATTCCTCGTTTTTGCCAGCTGCCATAACGGAGTGGAATGTCTTTCCAGACAGTGTTGTGAATGAAGTTAATTCCCTAAAATTTAAACAGATGTTGATTGATTTATTCCCCTAATTCCTGTTGAAGGCCCTTTTTCTTTCTTTTCTTTTTCTTGTGTTTACCTACTTACTCGCTTGTTTTTCTTTTGAAGTGTCTACATGTGTCTAAATTTATGCTCCCAACTTTGTTCTTTGTGATTACTGTTTGCCCCCCCCCCCTTGCCCTTAAGGGTAAATAAATGATGATGATGAACTCTAACTGCTCCTTTATTAGGACAGCTTTCAGCTAGGAGATCATCTACTGTTTTTTTTTGTCATTATTAACATGATCACTAACCTGAAAAGTCCAAAAGACGGCGAAGCGGACAACATTCTTGCCAACTTCTTGAAACCTTTCATCTCTACCAATTTTGATAATGCGAAAAAGGAGGAAGGTTGACAGCCGCACTCCCCACAAGCAGACAAGACCAGTGACGAGGCATTGTCTGGGGCTGTAAGTCTGAAAACAGTTCAAGGTACAAACTGGTGAGTGGTGCATTCTTTCCACAACTGTATATGCATGTGTACCTGAACAGTGTGGAACAAATATTTTGCACGTATCAACACCTGAGCATATGACCCGCTGCCACTACTTAAATAGCTCTAGGCCTGTGCACATGCGCAAGAACTTGAGGACACAGCAAGTGAAACTTGACAGCCACTGCAGAATTTGTCTAAGAACAAGTGGTCATGCCCACATATATGGCTTGTGCATTTATGCAGCTGCATGCATGCATGAACATGTTCTCTAAAAGTCACATATCAGACGTTGGCTCTACTGCTCCGCAGCATACTGTTCACATTATGGCCAATCTTTGATGCACTCAGTAAAAGTGCAACTTAGCTCTTTGGGAAACTGATAATTCACATGAAAATGGAGGCACTATTTCCAGTTGAATTTCCAGCCGGAGTGGCTGGAAAAGGCACTTGCATTTCCACTTCTAGCTGGAAGTAGAAAATTTCCAGCTGGAGCTAGCTACAAGTGGAAATTTTCTAGCTAGAGCTAGCTGGAAAAAGAAATTTTCCAACTGGAAGCAAGAAATATTCCAGCTGGACACGGTTTCCCGTTCCATAATCCAGCTGCATAGAACCGTAAAACATTTTCATCTATCGTAATAAACTCCTTTACCTTTTTATTTAGAAAGGCAATGGCTAATATAGTAACAAATTTCTTAAATAGATTGTGCACTCTAGTATAGTCTACAAATTATTTCTCTGAAGCTCTGAGACTAATTAACCTTATGTAATGCTTACACAATACTGGTCGCATTTGACAGCTTAGCTTAAATATGAGCGTCGACCAAAGGAGACCATCATTGCAAATACGTGGTACCGCCAGATGAGGATTGAAGAATAAACCTGTACAACATGCTAACTAAGAATTTCCATCTCCAATACTGTTGCACAGCATTGAGGCCAACCAGAATCCAGCCACCAGGCAGCAACGGGTCTCTCGTTCAACAGTGCAGCGTTCTATGCTGTCTGGACACAGGAGCCCCATCACCCGTCCCTTCTGTAGACTTTATTCGTGGAGCAAACCTTTTCGCATTTATATCATTCCCTTTATGTCTAGAAACAATAGTCATCGCTAAAAAAGATGCTGCAAAAATTCGCACAAGATTAATGCTGGTGTTGCATGCAGACACATATACCTTTATCGGGAATGAGATACAAGGAACGACCGAATAAAGCGTGCAAGCACATGCGTGCGTTCATACATACCTGGGCTAGAAGGAACACCGTTAAAGCTAGTATAATAAAGTTGGCACCTCCAGCAAAATCTGTCAATTTATCAAAATGGAATGTGGCTGCGATGACAAAGAAAATAAACTGCAGCCCGACAGTAATAATGGCAGAAATGGCCAAATGGTCAACGTCAAGTATTTCTACTGCCATCCGTTGGTGTCAGTAATTCCTGGGGAAAAAAAGAAGAATAGAACACAGTCAGGCAGGGTACTTACTCACGTGAAAACACATCGGGAATCGTTTGTTTTTCTTTTTTTCAGTCGACTGATATGTCAGAGACAGTTCAACGGCGGTATTCAAGTTACTGAATGCCCTTGCGTCACAGACCTTTCCAGCAGTGCTCTCGTGTGATGCGGGGAAGTACGCACCAGCAAATTTAGATTTTAATTGTTTCCGATGCCTGCTTACCTCTCAGTGTTCATATTTGTGACAGTACGAAGACATCATCGTGTTCGTAAGCCGCGGCGATTTTGTCTCCTGAGCGAGAGAGCATAGTTTTCAGCCGCAAAAAAACTTTCAACACCGGAAGACATGTCGTTTTCAGCACAAGAAGCCTCAATGCGCTGAAAGTGTGCGCATATGTATGCGCAAATGATGCGCAAAGTAACGGAGCATCTACAAGCATCCGCAGATCCGCATCACAATAAATAAGGTACATGTGTCCACAAGAAATTATAATGTTGATTGAATTTAAAATTTTCAATCATTTAAAAACAATTTTTAGTGTTCTGTCGTTTTATTTTCACTACAGCCAGACCACAAGGGTGCCGCCCCCCCATGTCGCCCCCGCCCCCTCCTAACTGTTTTTACTTTTCGGTTTCGCTGTTCTGTTGCTCTGAAAACCAATATTTCTCGAGTCAACGACTTATGTGCAATGACACTTTTTAGAGCCATTAGCATTTAAAAGAAGAAATATAGCCTAATGAGATTAACCATTTGGCCGAAGACGACGACAGCGCCCTATCATCCGCTGTGTGACAGCGCCAATGCGCTCGATTGATCAAAATTCGTTAAAAAGATGGCTGTCGGCATAAGTCGCTGCAATGTTGGCAAAAAGAAAAAAAAAGTAATGACTTGAAGAGTGAGGCGACGGCACTGAGGCTCTCCTCCTAAGTAACAGCTGTTTTCGTTAAGTATTCAGCGCGTTCGTCGCTGGGTTAACTGACTGAGGCGTGTGCTCTCGCAGCTGCGCCACGCAGAGCTGGCTGTGGCAGGTATTGACTGCTTTGTAGTATTAACAGCAGAAATGTTGTAGTGATGGTTCCGAAACGACGTGTTATCACGCGCATACGTGCTTAGTAGTTATGACCTCCGAGGAACTGAATTCGTCTCTTTCTGACGACCTGGACGAACTGCGTTGTTCCCAAGTCGTGGGTACCCTTTGCTTTTCCGAGGCTGCCGATGACACGGGGGAGTGTTTCGTGTCGTCAACTTCGAGAACAATTCGTGAGTGGCTCACATTCTTGCTTTTACCTTACTTCTCATTCTTAGGTGCCCATTACGATTTGTTCAACAGTGATTATGAGATGTGGAGACCGTTGGCGATAGCAGGGTAGCTTGCGAAAATCACTGCGAGCTGAAAGGGTCGATCGTGTCGAAATTTCGGCGCTGTATCTCTTGGTATAGCTACAAATTCTGAGTTTCGTCGTATAGAATCTGCCCAGTTTTTAGCACTTAGCCTAATTTTCTTGCTAGATAACGTTTCAAGGAAAAGTAGTTAAGAATCTCTGAACTAATCTAGGGGTCCGCGGCTGTTTATGACTTAGTTCTTGTCATTCGACCTCATGCGACGCTGCCTCGACGACGAGGAAGGCAAAATCTGTGAGCTCTCTCTTTGCTTTCATTTTTCTAGATGTTTTCACATTTATTTGTTATGCAAATACCTATTGTTCTTTGACGCCGCTGAGCAGCTTAAGTTTTTGAGACAGATGAACGGATGTCGAATAAAAAAGAGATTTGGAAGCTGCTGCTGTTTAGTTAGCATTTAATTTTTGCTTCCCATGTGCCTCATCTTCATGCTTCTGAAGGCTTGCTAAATACATCCTTGCAGACTGAGTGGGGAGCCTTTTTGTAGACTGTGGCAGCTGCAGCATTAATCGCGTCTTTTATGGTATGATATCTGCATGATCATACGTTCACCGCGCTTTCTCTCGAATTTCGGCGCCACAGTCATTGTTTGCAAGTTTTTTTCGGATAGATGTGAAGTGATAGCATAGCATAAACAACTCCGTTTTTCTATGAACCAACCGAAGCACCCAAGTGCCCAAGTTAACCATCCATCAGGGCCAAAAAATTATGGTTTTCATGGTTATGGAAATGCCCACTACATCGTCGTTTTGAAAGTCGGACGTTGCTGCTTGACTACTAGGTTATGTTGCTTATGTTGGTTGAATTAAAGGCCACTAAAAAATAAAATAAAGTCCACGTCACTAATTAGGTCATTTCTGTGAACAGCTTGTGTAGTTTTTTTTTTTTGGAGGCACATGCATTGTGCAATTCATAGTTGTAAACGCATCCCCCTAACCCAGCTGTCTTGAATGTAGACTTTGTAACCAACTTGTAGCAAATATACCTTTGCACGAAAAGGAAATTGTATCTATATATAAAAAAAAAAAGACTTGGTGAGGCAGCTGTGAAACAAAAATAAAAGGGGTCGGCAGAATCCAGCGCCTGTCCGCATGATATGAATTGGCGTCTGCTGTGAGGTGCAGATAATCTGGAACCTTCAGATCCTCGGAGAGCAAGCACTTGCGCTGGAGGCAGTAGTATTGGCAGCACATAAGGAGTAGCTTGGCATTTGCATGTTATGAAATGGAAGTCCCTAATGAGGGACCATTGGGTTTGCTTGATGTTTCTGCTGATGTTGTGGTGTTTTAAAGAAGACTTGGTGACTCGTATAGTAGTGGTGAAGACTAAAAGCTGTGATAGCTGAGGTGCATGTAAATGTCATGAAATTAGCCTTGTGTTGACAGCAGTGCACCAAGGCAGCATTTCATGCTTAACCTCACAGAGTTGGCTTAGCTGATGCGGAGTAATATTCATAAGAACAGCACTTCATCTTTATATACCATGCCCGTGCTGCTTCACTAAACATGGTTATGCTTTTTTATGTAACCCATGTGACATGAGTGACATGAAATTTTTTGAATGCCATGGGCAAATATGTAGAAGTGATTTTGGTTTGCATATTTCCAAAATTAGGGAATGAGGTGTTTACTTTTGTTTTAATTATGTGTGAGGTACCATATTTCCATCTCTCTTCTCTTGACTGTGTAATGTTGTCAAGGGGGACCTTTGGTCTTAATTTTTTCCTGCATTTGCTATTGTTCTGGTTGGTAGATGCTAACTGCATCTTGGTTTTAATCCCCATTGCCAAATTTGAGCTGTGTTAAACGTACAGGGTCAATCACACTTAGAGGGAACACACGTGGCTGCGCACACGTGGAGCACTATTGCGACCAAGCCAGTGGCAAATACGTGCAAATGGGCATATGACACGAAGCACCACGTCGAGGTCCCTCTTCTCGTGTGCCACTCTGCATTCATTCATGAATGGGTTAGATGCAATGGCACTCAGCAGGTACGTGGCCACGCGGAGCCGTGTTCCCTCTAAGTTTGATTGACCCTGTACTTAATGTGTGTTAATGCAAAATTTATGTTAATGCATTTTCAGAATTACTTTTTGGCTTACCTTCAGACATGGTTTTCCTTCCTTTCATTTCTCGTGCCTTTTGTTCTGTTCGGCTTCTTCAGACATCTAGTAATTCTAACCATACTTGTTCATAATTTTTTTGTTATTTGCTGTTGAAATGCTTGGTGCTGCAGCCACTATTCAAAACCTGCAAGTCATATTTTTTTGAGCTGCACTTCTAAATTGTTATTTTCCTTCAAGTGCTTATGAGAAAGCCCTCTCTTCTGAAAGTGATCTCATTTAATCCCTATGTTTAGAAGTAATGTGTTTATTGTATTTTGCATGAGACAAAGTGTGTAAGTTGCATGCTCCCATTGTATGGTTGATGAGCACTGTGTGTCTTGCTCAGTAGCCCTTTTGTACACTGTGTAATTGCAGCATAAGGCCTCAAAACTGTTATTGTTCATAGTTTATGTTGTCTTGTTTTGCATACATTGCATGTTTTGGCTCATCTGTAATCTGAAGTAAGGCGCTTACCACAGAGCTTGTTTTGCCACACTTTTCTGTTTTATTAAAGGCTGAGAAAAAGCTTAAACTGTCTGAAATATTTATTTGGGACTCCATAGCATAGTAGGTAGCATAGCTGATAACAATTTTAGCTATGCTACTTGGACTGATAATACTGAACTGATTGGTTTTTGTTCGTTGTGTTTAGAAGAATCCCTCTAAGTGGTGTAGATTCGAACTAAGGGAGGAATTTGTCATTAGCGTTCACCTAAGTGCAGCTTGTGCTTGAGTGGATGCTGGTGAGTAATTTCTTCCTTATTTTAAATTTCTTCTTTAGTATTGACAGAAGAAATTGCTCAGCCTTCCATTTTTAATACAACTACTTTTAACTAAAGTGAAAATTACGACCTGTTGGTGCATGACAAACAAGTACGAAACAGTGTTTTCAGCGCTCTTTCTTTGCCTTGTCCCTGCGCTATTTTGTACTTGTTTATTACAGTTGATGTTATTCTATCGCTTTAAGTTTGTCTGAGCCTTTAATTGGTCAAAGCTGTCTCTTGTGTGATCAGTCTATGGGGTCACTATAGCCCTTTTATACAGAAGTGCCAATACTCATCAGCTCATCTCTGTGCTCATGTGCACAGGTTTATGGTTTAAGGCTGTTTTAGATAGTTGTAGCTTAAAGGGAAACTGCATAGGTTTTAGAAATCAACGAGCTTAAGAGGGTCGAATGTGTGAAAGTTGCAGGTAAAGCATGCGAAGTCTTTTTGGGCTAGCACTTGAAATAGTGAAGTAATCGCATATTAAAATCCGGACGCCCTTCAAGCTTCTCCGCAGCGCAAAACGCCAAGTGGGGGACGCATGATGACGTCATCGAAGGTATCGGTACATTTCCAACGCACAAACGCCTGCTTTGAAGGAAAAAAACGAACGCCACCGAAGGCAAACCCTGCCGAGAGTTGTTTGGCAGCGTCTAGCGAGTCAGGGCAGGGTGTGGCTGACGACAGCGGTAATTTGAAATGATACCTTCCGTGACGTCACGCTGAGTTTCCCTGCACTCCTCCGGTGCATTGAGGAGAAGCGCAAAATTCAATCGTCAATTACGTCACTATTTTAAATGCTAGTAAACACTTGGCATGCTTTACCTACAGCCTATATAAATTTGAATCCTTGAATATCGCGAAATTCTCAAAAAAGTGCTGCAGTTGCCCTTTAAGCGTCGCTGAAAGGATCTTGCTTATTGTCATACTTTAAATATTCTGAAATACAGTTGCAAAAGCTGGGCTGCCATCTAATCCCCTAAGCAGTGATCAAACCACTGGTCTTGTTGCAGCATGTGTACTTGACAGCTGTGAGCATGCAGCTCATTGGCATTGCATCACGTTGAAGGGGTTGCTTGTGACTGGTGGGTGCTAAAAGAGCATGTAGAGATATGCAGGGGACAGTTAAAGATGCTTTCTGCAAGGTTCTGAAATATTGGGTGTTTCACCTAGTGACATAAGTAAAACAGCACGAAAGAAGAAGCCCGAAGGTGAAACGAAGAAGGCACAGCCTTCGGGCTTCTTCTTTCGCGGTGTTTCAGTTATGTCAGAATGGACCAACTAGCCCAGCAAAAAGTTCTGTTTCACCTAGGATGGTTTACATTTTTTAAAAATAGGCTTTTTGAGTTAGAAGAGTGATTTTTTTTGACACAGCATTGTCAGTGGTGTAGTGCATCAGAATACAGCTAAGATGTGCTAACTAGCAGGCTGGTTGACTAGTAACCGAAGCGTTGGCCTTTTGGCATCTGCTTCGCATTCAGGAGGTACTGGGTTCGATCCCCAGCGCCGCTGGGTACCCACTGGTTTTTCTAATGGGTACAAGATTTCCCCTGGCCTGGTGCTTGGCTTCACTTGAGCGAAATGCTTGGGAAAAGGGTCCTGGACCAAGCTGTTGCGTTGGCGGGTGGTCAGTGACTCTTTCCTCGTTCTGTTGTCAAACAACTTAAATCCGCCTCGTGCAGTAAAGTCCACTTGTGGCCCTTTTTTGAAGTGTCTATTTAAGCCCACAGTGATTTGATTTGAAGGTGCAGGCTCCTTTCCCAAACCATGCAACCCTAGGGAGCCGAACACCAGGCCAGGACATAGCTTGTATCCGTCTTGAGAAAACCGGTGGGTACCCGGCTGGCAGCGAGCGTTGAACCCACCACCTCCCAAAGCCGAAACGAGTGCTTTTTAACTCTGTTAGTCTCCTTATTTATTGAGAGGCATGTAGCCCATCATAAATGATATCAATATCAGTTTTTATAATTTCAAAAATGCAGTTACCCTCGGTGCTGTGGCTGAACAAGTTTTGGCTATTTCGACGATTTACAAGCACTGGAAGGGTTGCTTTACCTGCAATCTTCTTGAAAGTGCATGTATTTTACCGCGATGTAGGCAAAATTGGTTGGGCTACAGCACTGGGGGTGACTAAAAACTGATATAGATATTACTTATGGTGGGCTACATGCCTCTCAGGAAATAAGGAGGCTAACAGTAATAGTTAAAAAGTTAACTATTCAATATTAGTTAACCAGCCTACTGGTTAGTGCCTCTTAGCTGTAATCCGATGCTCTACACCGCTGAAAATGCTACACTGAAAAAAGCTCTTTTCTAATTCAAAAAGCCCATTTATAAAAATTGCATAGCATCTTAGGTAAAACACCCATTATGTATGAGCATGTCAAACCTCTTGAGTAGAGGAATAGACAACACTTTACAGGCATTTCCTCATTACTTTTCACAGAACCTTTTTTTTTTGTCGCATGCACTTATTCTGTTGATAAAGTGTAAAACATTATGAGACAATTTAACATACAATAACTGAAAATTCTAGGTACATTAAGCATTGACCCAATCATGGTCGCCCAATGTTTGACATAAGGTGCATTGTATCTGCTGCTGCTGAGAACTGCTTCTCGGTGATGGCACTGTCATTGATGGGATCTTGGTTTCTTGATCTAATTAAAGTACTGAGTACCTCAGTGTCAGTGTTAGACTAGTGCTAATTACTTTACCATATTCCACTGCACAGCCAACAAACAAACATATAGTATGCTTAGTTTGTGTTATAGGGCCCCTTTAAGGTGTCGTGCATCATCTAGTACCTATTCAGTTACCCACATGGAATCTCTTTTTTTTGCATTGTTTAATACCATGTTACCCATTCATGTTACTTACATGGAATCTGTTTTTTTTTTTGTGTTGTTTCTATTGAATGTGTCTCATGCACACACTGATTTAACTAAGCAATGCCTAATTTGACATTTAATGGTGTTGTTTGGTCAATGTTCCATGCTGTGGACCGTGTAAAAACATTTTTTACCAAACATTTTGAATGAAAAACTTCATTAAAAATATTCTCTCTTGGTTTCTAGGGTCGTGGTCAAAGACTTCACAGACAAATACCTTGATGGCTTCAGCAGGTGATCCACCTTCTAGGGTTGGGCCACAGCAGGTTGTCTTTGAAATAGTGTCAGCCAAAACAGTTGTTGAAGGACGCAAGAAGTTTGTGGTAAGTGTATATGTATATTTTTGCTTTGCATTTGCTAAATGTATTTTGTCTTTTATGGCAAAATAGTACCTCACCTCCTCACCTCCAGTACCTCACCTAGTATGTAGCCAGAAAGATCGCATACTGGGTGGATATATGCGCGATTGCATAGCTTGGGTCTAGTTTTGGCGTTATGGTAGCTTCATTGCGGTTTTAAAGGCCTGAGAACATGAAAAATTTTAAAAGTAACGTCGTGGTGCAGTGCCCATCACTCTTGTGCAGAGTGCTCAAGCTTTGTGCTGCAAAACGATAGTAATCTCCTACCTTTGCACTATGGCCGCCGCGGTGGCTCAGTAGTTATGGCGCTTAGCTGCTGACCCGAAGGACGCGGTTTCGATCCCGGCCTCGGCGGTCAAATTTCGATGGAGGCAAAATTCAAAGAGGCCCTTGTACTGTGCGATGTCAGTGCACGTTAAGGAACCCCAGGTGGTCGAAATTTCCAGAGCCCTTCACTACGACGTCCCTCAAAGCCCGAGTCACTTTGGGACGTTAAACCCCCATAAACCATAAACCAAACCTTTGCACTATTCCCAGCTGCGAGTCTCCATTTGACTTTCACTATGTTTCAAATGGCAGAAGAATTGGAAGGTGGCTGTATGCAACATGAGGGGTGTCCTGCCCTCTCTCTCTCTTTTCTTCCCATTTCCTCCCCTCTCTTCTCTCTGGCTACCTGCTCATGGAAGACAACAGTTCATCCATGTGGCCTGTATGGCGAGATGAGTTAGAGGCTCCTTGTCTAGGCTATGCATTGCTTCTGGAAGGAACTGACAATCTCATCAGCTAGGAGGAGTCAGTACATCCCCCAGCCGCAGTGATTGTGTGTGCCTTCTGAACAAAATATCCATTATTTGTCACTGTGACCCCTTAAAGGGCCGCTGACCAGGGTCCGGACATTTTTGAAAAACAAGCCCACTGCATAGATGAGGCATCGAAGATAACCTGTGCAAAATACTAGAGCCATGCGCGCCCCGAAAAGCTGCAAAAATTCAAATCAAAGCCCGCTCGTTCTTTCCTTCAACAAAAACGGCCCTGCCCCACTACTCTGAACCCCGTTGACGTCATGGGGGTTACTTTCGCTAAAGGCACTCCATTGGTGCATCAGTCTGACTGATGGGAGAAGGTTGGGCTTAGCCTTGGCATCGCGTTGTCTGCACAGCGCTTTCCGTAGCGCCTTCTGTTCTGGCACATGCCTACAAACTCGCATGAAGGAACAAAAAAAAAAACTGTGGAGGGAGCGTGCAGCGACAGTCTTGAACCCTAGCCATAAAAAGTAAAAAATAGTAAAACTGAGGGAGTTGGTTCGCCCCCCTGCCGTGATCACGTCATGAGACGCTCTGCGTGCGCGCTCCCTTCTCAGTTTTTTTTTCTTCTATGCAAGCCCCCCAAAACAAGGTTTTAATTACTAGTGCAGCAGAGCCTTTCCCTCGCTCGCCCACTTGACCACTCCGCACACACACCGCTTATCCTTCATGCATCTTGTGTACACCTTGACTCCAATGAACGACATGGGCTTCGGAGCGGAGAAAAGACACAAACACACAGAACACAAACACACATGAAGAAAAGCAAACGGGCGGTTGCCGGGTCCGCACTTCGCCGTGTGTTTCGAACACAACCGACTTCCGCCCCTCCGCTCGTGAAGCGGTGGGGAGGCCTAAAAAAAAATAAAAAGGTGGCTCGCTAACTGGGAATGACAAACAGATGTATGAAAGGATGCGCTCGCTAACAAGTCTAGCGAGGGACGAATACAGGCCGGTAACCGGGGTCGAGCAGTTTTGTTGCACCCCCAACCAGGAAGGGCAGGGAATGGAGTGGCGAAGGTGAAAAAAAAAAAACTTCAAACAGAAAAGAAAACAGCAACTGGGGAGAGGAAGGACAAATAAAAAAAAAAAACGCGGCGAAACATTGCGAGGAGATCCAAAGAGCAAAACAGAGAGGGTGTTAGGAAACCCGCAGCACCCCCCCCCCCCCTCGAACAGACCCAGCAGCAAAAACCAAGAAAAGAATTCTATTGAAGGCGGGGCTATGACGTAGATATGTGACGCACTCCACAGACACTACGCCTCCGGCTTACATCGGAGAAAGAAGGGGTGATTTTGCCTTGCCGAGCCTACTCGACGAGGAGCGGGAGAGAAAAATTTCGAGGAGGGAATGGAAGGAGAGGAGGCTCGCTCAAAGAGAGGTAGAGAGTGTTTGGGACCAGGGGGTGGTCACAGGCCCTTTAAGGTGCGACGTATTTATTTGTAGCTACCAGTATGATTAAGGTAACTTTTCAAAACCTTTCTGAATGATTGTGTTATTCATATGCAGCAGATCCTCGGTTGTGTCAGTCATAAGGACAGGCACTGATGTGTGCCTGGTTTCATTTTTTATTTGAAATAGACCCTTCCTTGGTGCTAATGGCACATGTAATGTAGTGTGTTGGTGGTAGCCCCTGGCTGCAAGGGCATTCTTGAGTTTTAACGAGTGCTAGACACCTTAGGAGTTGTTTCCTTTTATCGTTCCTGCCAGTGCTACACAGTGTTGGTGAAGAAGAGCCCTGGGCTGGAGCGTCTTCCAGGGGTCTTGGAGCGTCGCTACTCAGACTTCTCAGCCCTGTTCGCGGGCCTTCGGCGCCGCCACCCATCATGTGTGGCCTTGCGAGACTTCCCATTTCCTCGCAAGGCACTACTGGGCAACTTTACCACTGAAGTGATAACAGAACGCAGTCTGGCCTTTCGCCGCCTGCTGTCCCGTGTTCATGCTTCGCCAGAGCTGCGCCGATCTCCAGAGTTTGCAGAATTCACTTGGCGCCGTGAAGTGTGCCGTGCTCATCGACTGATGGCTGCTGGCCAGTTTGAGGATGCCTCTGTTCTCCTCGAAAATGCTTACTCTGTTCAGGAGAAGGTTCTTGGTGAGTAGATCATGCTATTCTTTTATTAGTCAAGTTTGTTTCGTTGACAAAAGTGATGTTCAAGCTTTCATTCTAGAACTACTACTTTACACTAGCACTAGTGCAAAAAGCAGTAGTGTTAGTGTAGAAGAGCTAGTTGTATTACCTTGACTTTAGTAGAGTTCTGTTTTGTGTAGAAAATGAGATAAGCACTGTATCAAGCCAGTTCACAAAACGGTTTGATGATGTGAGCTGGCTTGTGAGCTGCATTTTTTTATTACCTGTGTATAAACAACAGAAAAATAACTGCTGTATAACCAGAAACCAAGTTAAATGGCATTTTTCTTTCAGTTAAACGCCTTGCTTGCAGCGTATTTTTTTTCATTGTCGTGCAAAAAGATTTTTGTGTTCTGATACGACTGCCATAGAATGTGTATAAGTTATGCTTAGTATACACTATGATTTTTATCTGAAAATGTACTGGTACCTGCTGGAGTACTTTTGGAGTACCTGCTTACCTGGAGTACTTGCTGGCTTGACAAACTTTTATTAAAGAATATAGGCATGTGCTGATCCATCAGGTACTAGTAGTGACATGGACGTGTGGCCTTTGACACCATCACCACTACCATATTGTAGCCACGGGGGTTTTCAGTGAGATTATGCATGCTCATGGTGGCAGCCAGGCTTTGCTGCTTAGCGTGAAATCTAATAGACGAAATCTCTGATCTGGTGTGTAAACTGCACTCCATATGCTGCGACATCAACAAGTATTGATGGCAAACATTTCACATCTCTGGTTGATATGGTTGAGGTCCTAGTGGTGGACACACATGGATTTGGAATTGAAAAAGCATGGCGTTTGGCACGCACTGTGTTCTCCTTTCTGTTTTTGGGGCTGGTATTACATGGGAACTGGTGCAGTCATTTTGCAGAAATTAAACACAATTCTTGTGCACTGTCAGAACAAGCCATATGCAGTTGAACCTCGTTATAACGAAGTTGAAGGGGCCCGGCGATTACCTCGTTGTAGCCGTAGCTTCGTTATAGCCCATGTGACAAAGCTTCCAAAGGGAGTCATCGTTCCTTTACTAAATTAATTATTTCATTATAAACCATTTCATTATAACGAGGTTCAACTGTACTTATGTGTGATATTTCTTGCAGTCCTGCTGTCAGGAGTTGGTCTATTCAGTCACCTTTTGTCCTCATTTGTGGATGCTGTGAGTTCATGGACGGTCTGTTAAGTTGTCGCAATACCACGAATACATTCATAAATTTGTGTGAATCCTCTTTAACGATGCACACTGCCATCTTGTTTGGGATGATGACGCTTGAGGTGAATGATTACGAGTTATGTGCCAGTGGCTGAAACCTGAACGTTGACCACTTGCAGCCATTTTTGTCTCAAAAGGCAAATTACTGCCAAGGCAACTTGGCAGTAATAATAGGGGTAAAAGTCCGTACCTGTTGAGCTGGGAGCATATGTGTGCTTCCAGGCTGGGTTTTAATGTCTCATTATGTTGGTTTAGTGAGTTTTGCCAGCATGCTGGCTGAATTTTGTGGCAAGCTGTGCAATCACATGCTGTGAACATAGTGCCAAACAAAATCAAAATGCTCGCATCCAAGCCTGGCAGAACACCAGCGACTACCGTGAGGTGATATTGAAAGCAACCATGGCCATATTCTTGCTTGTCGCTAGCAGTTGGAGCTTATGCAGTGCAGTTCAGAGATTTCTCTCTTACACATAATTGTGGCGAACACACAAGTGATGTGCAGTGTTCGCATTTGAATTTCTTGCCCATATTTTGAATTCATCTAATTTGTGTTTTATAGTATTCTGCTTTTCATTACAATTATGTATTGTTTATTGCAAAACTTTTTCTTGTGGAATATGTTATTGGCTGATTCATGCAGCTGCTAGTGTTAGATCTCTCTGACACTCTGACAGTGTATCACTCTTCAAAATTATTTATAGTGTTTTTATCGTGTGAAATTACGCGGGCTATGTTTTAGAGATAGAGTAGAGCTTCGTTGATATGATGAAAAGAAATGCACAAAAAAAACTATCTGGGGAAAATTTATGGTCCAATCCACCTAATTTTGAAAAAGGAAACTATTGAATCCAGATACAAAGGGATTTATTGATAGTTGCACTGCATAAAATGTCGATTAGCATTTCTTGGTACAGGGTCTGAACAGCTCTCTTTCTATTGTTCATGAAATTAAGTTTGCATGTGCGTTGCCCTTAGTGTGAAAGAAACTTCGCAACACATCCGGTCTGTCGAGAGTACTGGTAAAACTAGGCGGTGTTGAAGATGGGACTTCAATCCCACCGCTGCGACCAGTGATGAAAACGGAGCTTCAATCCCACCGCTGGAACCAGTGTTGAAGACGGAGGGGGCCTGGAGATGACTGACTCGTTCAGCCCCGCAGGTCCCGGCTCCGAAGGACGGTGTCAAACTCCGATATGGAGGAAACTGTACAGAAGGTTTATTTTACATATTTACAGTCGAGATCGGAGTGCTCTGGTCACAAAACAACATCCCGTTAAATAGGGTTCAGATTCCCCAGGTCTCTGACTGGGGAATAAAGTTTGGAGATCGATGTCCTATCAGATGGGCAGATGTAGACACTGGTGGTACCACCCACGGCAAGGGGCGGTGCTGGGCTCTCTCGCTCTCTCACAGCTAGGTCGGTGGGAAGGGTGAAGACGGCGTCATCAAACACTGATGCGTCACCTTGACCACTGTGGCAAGTCTTCTGTGCGTTGCCTCCGCGGGAAAGGAGTATCCTGCAGTCTCTCCGCAGGTGAATGAACGTCCTCGAACTCCCCCGCCAGATGTCCGAAGCACGAGACCTCTGTCGAGGACACAGCCGTCTTTCAATTATCGGCCTCAGCTTGACCTTGCGTAGCATCATCCCGTTCGGTGACCCGAGGACAGATTCGGCCACACTACCACTGTGGCGGTCATCTCTGCTTCCGCCGCTGCTGCTGCCGGTGCCAGGCCTCGTCGTATCTTTTGCTTCGTGATGAGTCACATCCGGTACTAATTCTTCCCAGGACCGTGTTCCCCGATCTTAACAGCTCCTCCGCGGCCCGAAAAATCTCGAATGGCCAGCGTTCACCACCGCTGGGCAGGAAGAGATGAGGCTGGAATCGGGTTGAAGGGCTGGTTTCCAGTAAGGGCATCCAAGCTCGAACAATCAGCAAAGAAAGGCATCAGTGGACTGTTCCCTGCGACAGGGCACTGGCCCACATGCAAGCGCTCGGAATTTGCCAAAGACCCACCAGGCTTTCCACAGTGACAACAAAAGTTTACTAAATTGTGATTGGATTTTGGAGTAATTTTGTGCAGACAAAGTGCAAAATATCCCCTTTGAAATTGCCAAAGACGGACTGCTCGAACCAAGGTTTAAAAAGAAAAGAAACACAGGAGGTGGTCGTACTAATTTTCCCCGTTTACAACAATCTGCTCAATCCACCACCATTTGCGTGCAGTTTTCTGTTCATGTAACGCACTGAGAAATTGTACTGCTGGAGAGCTAGACTCAGTCTAAGCAAGCAACCATTTTTGGGGGGACAAAATTATCATAAGCATGTTTGAGACGATGGTCAGTCTCAAAGACGAACTTCGCGCCATACAGGTAACCCTGGTAACCCGACAACTTCTGTGCCGCCTAAACCAAACACGCGCACTATTTTTCTGAAGCGCTGTACGCTTCCTCTCAACAGGTCAGCTTGCGGCTGACGTACAGAATCGGATGTTCATCATGGTCGTTGCTAACTTGGCTTAAACCAGCACCCAATTCTCTATCACTGGCATCACACTGGACTTAAAACTCTCTACCATAGTAAAGGGTCCGAAATAAGGGTTGGGACACGAGCGCATCCTTCAGGCTCCTGAAAGAGTTCTCTCTTAGGTCATCTCAGTGTACGTCAGTGAGGCTCCCTTTCGTAAGGTGTCAGTCAAGGGATCAATGCTCCGTCTATGCGACTCTAAGCGTAGTGCTACTCGAGCTGCACTCCTGTGAGTGCCCTTCTCTCTTCGTAGCACGGGAAATCGACACCTGTCATTTCTAACTCAATGACACCATAGCTTTTGTCTAAGATAAGGAAAAAAAAAAAAACAGTAACATCCGATCAACTCGTTTTAACTCAAAAAGTAGCCTTTCCGTCTTCGATTTCATACATAAAAAAAAGGAATAAAAAAAAAAAAAAGCTACTTCGAATGGCTACGTGGGGGTGAAAGCTGACTCACCTCTGCCGCGTTGAAAGGATTAGTCTTTCAGACGTGCCTGCCGGGGTCGTGCTCTGACTGGTTGGGCTACTGTCAACTCAAGACAAAAGGCTACACAAAAAAAGACATCCCCGACTCCTACTTTCGTCTCCGCGCCCCCTCGGCACGCTCTGAAAGCCTTGGCAGTGTATGCAATGTCGATAACCGACTCTGGACGATGAGCAGTGACCAGCGCGAGAAGCTGCTTCCTGTTCTGGCCCCAAGCACGAAGCTCGGCCACCCTTTCTCCCGGCGCGCTTCCTAGAATGGGGTGCCAAAAATGAAGGACAAATCCCTTTCAAGTGTGCCCGTCGAACACGCCTCCATGTGTTATCTAGGTTGTTCGACCCCTGCGTTCGCATGCACTGAGTGCTGCGCAACCTTGCGCCTTCTGCTGTCTTGGGCCGCTTTGCCCTTTTTCTAACTGGCTTTTTGTCAGGTCGGCGCGGTCTAGGTTTTCCTGCAGGCCGATGCTCCTTGGAGTACTTCGCGCCTGTTTTGCTTGGAAGACGCGCTCTTCCCTTTTCATTACTGTGGTCAGCCTTTGACTCACCTGCGCGTGCCGCTTGACCAGTAACTGCAGCTGCGAGTTTACGAGGCGCAATGCAGGAAGGCTTCGCCTTTCCTTCTACTGCATTCCTTTCTTTCGCACCTGTCCGTGCAACTGAATTTAGGGCTTCAAATTTGATCCGTGTTCTCTTGGTCCTTGCCCTTTTTCTTTTTCTTGGCCTAGACTTTTCTGCGTGCGTCTCTTGATCCCAACTAGCTCCCTCTAGTTTTTCCGTCGCACCTCGGAAACGTTCCTCTTAATCAAAACTGGCCTCTGTGCCTTCGCAGCAAAGTGCCAGCTCCACGCAGCTGACAGACTGACATGAAGCTGCCCCTGAGATCCCCAGCTCATTCCTTTGGGGTTGTCTTCTCCAGTTTGTCTGTCGCTCTGAGTAAAATTTTCTACATTGCCCTGCTCAGCTACAACCGAGTCCTCCTCTCTGCAAGCCTGGCTCTTGCGCTGCTCAGCTACAACTGAGTTCTCCTCTCTGCAAGCCTGGCTCTTACTTCTATCTTTATGCTCGGCAGCCTCGCATTCTTCTTGCGCCAGCATTACCAGGGTAGCCTCTCCCGAGCCTTTGTCACTGAAGCCACTGTGACATCCCAATTCCCTCTTACCGAGGTGGCTACTCTCAAAAGGGGTTTCCGCTGTTTCAACATCGAAACCTTTCTCGATAGGAAAACCTCTCTTTTCGCTGTCCTGCCGGTGTGACGCCCTTATTAACTCCACTGAAAAGGTCGCACTCTTAACAGTCCTGACAAAGGTGTCCGTTGCCGTTCCTACCTCACTCGGAGGAGAATCCTCGCACTTGTGGCGTTTAGACGCTATCTCGGTATGCTCTCTCTTAGCATTACGTCCAACCACTCCAGACACGGTCTCGGATTCTGAGGCTTTCCTTGGACCACCGTACCGGTTGCACACGTGCTCTGCTACTTCCCTCGTGGTGTCGCGTTTTAGCAACTCGGCTACGGTCACAGACTTTGTGGTTCTTATCTGCGGACCTATTTCTTAAGCATCGCTTGCTCTTTCAGGAGTTCCGGCTCTCACACTACCGCCCTTTCTTTGTATTTTGATTTCAAGCTCCAATCGCTTTAGTTCCCTGATTTCATTTTCAGCTTCCCATTTTTGCCGCTGTTTCTCTTTCCCACTCCCGATCAGCTGCCTCCTTACGTGCTTTTTTCTCCCGATCGGCTTTCTCTTTAGCCTCCTGGTCGGGTCTTTCTTTGCGGGCTTTTTCCTCGTGTACCAAGTTCCATGTATCTACCAGCTGATCATTAGTCTCGACCTGTTTACGAATGAATTCGCACAGTTCAATTTTGGTTATTTTGCTAAGCACTTCTACTGACAGTTCCTTGCATATCAATAGCAAGTCCGACCTCCACAATTCCATTAGTTCCATGACAACGCCTTCTCCGCTTTGGCTCTGCTAACTCCACAATGCCTTGAGAATAACCCCTCTCAAATGACAAACCCTTGATTCCCAGTCAAGATTATTCTCTGAATCTAAAGCCTGGCGAATCCCATAGCAAAAGCCAAAACGCTCACCCGTGGAGAAAGCGCGATGTTGCACGGTCCATCCCAGCTGTTGCCAACCAGTGTTGAGGACGGAGCTTCAATCCCACCGCTGGAACCAGTGTTGAAGACGGAGGGTGCCTAGAGATGACTGACTCGTTCAGCCCCGCAAGTCCCGGCTCCGAAGGACGGTGTCGAACTCCGATACGGAAGAAACTGTACAGAAGGTTTATTTTACATATTTACAGTCGAGATCGGAGCGCTCTGGTCACAAAACAACATCCCGTTAAATAGGTTTCAGATTCCCCAGGTCCCTGACTGGGGAATAAAGTTTGGAGATCGATGTCCAATCAGATGGGCAGACGTAGACACTGGTAGTACCACCCACGGCAGGGGGCGGTGCTGGACTCTCTCGCTCTCTCGCAGCTAGGTCGGTGGGAAGGGTGAAGACGGCGTCATCAAACACTGATGCGTCACCTTGACCACTGTGGCAAGTCTTCTGTGCGTTGCCTCCGCGGGAAAGGAGTATCCTGCAGTCTCTCCGCAGGTGAATGAACGTCCTTGAACTCCCCCGCCAGATGTCCGAAGCACGAGACCTCTGTCGAGGGCACAGCCATCTTTCAATTAGCAGCCTCAGCTTGACCTTGCGTAGCATCATCCCGTTCGGTGACCCGAGGACAGATTCGGCCGCACTACCACTGTGGCGGTCATCTCTGCTTCCGCCGCTGCTGCTGCCGGTGCCAGGCCTCGTCGTATCTTTTGCTTTGCGATGAGTCACATCCGATACTAATTCTTCCCAGGGCCGTGTTCCCCGATCTTAACAGCGGGGTCTTTCAGCCATCATTGAATTACACTATTATTTTGCATTGATGAACACCAGAAACTAAAAAAAAAAAAAATAATAAAGAGAAGCACTCCCTTATACTGCTTGGTTTTGATGACTGTTGGCTTCCCTCATATGTATGCTATAACAGGCCCCTCATTTCCTCTTGTCTGCTCAAAACTAGTTCAGTATCGTATATAGGCTTGTGTACGAGTCCCGGTTGGGAAGTTATCATGAGACCCGAAAACTGGACCTCATGTTAAGTTTGAGAAGAGTTCAGGTACTACTGAATGTTAGGATGCGGTGGCTAGTAGATCTCTGAAAAAATTATAAAGGTGAGGTTAAGTGAGCTTGGCAAACTGATTTTTAGTGTCTGTGTGTGGTTGAATACTTGCAATGGCAGTGTAATTTATGAATTTAGATCTGCTTTTGTGATGCATTAGTGCCTATGGGAGTTCTGGTATTAAAATATTATTTGTTAAAACTGCTGTTACTCTTACGTGTCAGTAATGATTTTCTGCAGGGTATTGAGGTATACGGTGCCATTAGGTGCACTGCTAGTGATTTGGCGAGCCTTTTGCTTTTCTTTATTTTTTCTTGTGTATAATAAACAGCAGATTAAAAAAGCTAAAGTTTTTCTTTATTCAGTGAGTGCAAGTGAAACGTTGCTAGGTAAAAGGTACTAAAGTTGCCAAAAGCTATGTAGTAGTGATGCAAAACTGTCTGTACTATCGATAGTTGAGTCACTATTGTACTACTGGTGGTAAAAAAAACTATTGATAGTGCTCCATTGGTTACTGTCAATAGCCATATCGATACTACTTGCTATATACAGTGCTATCAGTTCTATAAAATCAACCACGCGTACCCACTGCATCCTAAACTTGGTTTGCCGAGTGTGTGGTATGGAGGTAATGTATGAGTAACTGACAGGAGTCGGCCGTTTTCGCAGCCTACGCGCCACTGAACTCTGAGACATTCCCTACATAAAGTTACTGGATAAAGTGTTAGTGTGCGAATGTCCTAGTTGTGAAGCATGTGTGCGAAAAGCATTTCTGTAGCGGTTACACCAGCAAAATGACGTCTGCAGTGCACGATGGTGTCGTGTTAGCCAGCACAAGTTGTGCTGTTTGTTCTTTCATGAGATGCAGTTCCAGCTATTATTCTGAACTGTCGCAGTGCACGTTAAAGAACCACAGCTGGTCGAAATTTATCCGGAGACCTCCACTACGGCATCCCTCATTCGCACTTTTCAGCAACGGTGGTGCCCTCACACGGTTCTTTTCCAAAGCGGTCGACCGGTGATCAGCATTCGCAGTGCAAGCAGCTCCGCTTCGCGGAATGGATGTGCCGACGCGAAAAGTGGAAAGCAGTCGTTTATATAGTGTCCTCCAGTGCATAAATCGTGCAGTGTGAGATGAATTGATCCTGCACAGTTCCTGTAAGTACAAAAATTGAAAGCACTTTGGAGCTTGTAGCTGTAGATCGGGAATAAAGTGACTGATTCGAATTCAGTGATCGTGTATAGTGAGCGCGTCTAGAAAGAAGATTTCTTCTGCCATAATCTCAGTGAGTAAGCCGTCAGTGCATGACTAGTTGACTGGTTACGGTGCTCCTCGGTCCGGAGCTTTATGACTTTAATGAAGGATCTGTATCCTGTGCTACCACGACTGAAAGCCAGTACAGTGTTGTCGCTACGGGTTACCGAGCACTCTCACGACATGGCGTCAAGAATTAAAAAAAAAAAAATGCACAAGTCGGCTAGAGAGGTTGCAGATATGTGTTTTAAAGGTGTGGTTTGAATGTGAGCAGTTGAAGGTGTTTTTACCGTGGTGCTCGTGAAATATTTAAACGTAGCAGACCCCCTGTGCATAGTAATGTTTTACGAAATGTTCTGTATTTATCACTCATTAACATGTTCACGAGTTTTGTAGATTGGGTGAGGTTAAAGACCCACATTAGTGACGGACGTGGCTAATTACTGTAATTTACGATATACAGTCTACACCCGTCAGCAGGGCTCAAAGTCTTCTGAAAAAAATTTCGTTCACTAGAGTGTCCGTGCCCGATACATATAGCCCAGAGGAGCAACGTGTGTGACCAGTGCATAAAATATCTACGCGCACAGCAGAAGTATAACCTCATATTAGAATGAGCTTACAGAATTTCATGCCATATCTGGCGATATTGAAAGATACTGTACTGTCCGCGCCTATAGTTGGTGTGCAAAGCGCAACATTTCAGCGCCCCACCGCGGTGGCTCAGTGGTTACGGTGCTTGGCTGCAGACCCGAAAGACGCGGGTTCGATCCTGGCCGCGGCGGCCGAATTTCGATGAAGGCGAAATTCTAGAGGCCCGTGTGCTGTGCGATGCCAGTGCACGTTAAAGAACCCCAGGTGGTCGAAATTTCCGGAGCCCTTCACTACGGCGTCCCTCATAGCCTTAGTTGCTTTGGGACGTTAAACCCCCATAAACCAAACCAACATTTCAGCTTTTAGACATGTATAGCTCGCGGACTCTGTACATGAAGTTGTGGTACATGGAAACCAATTAGCCTTTCATGTTAAATAGTTGCAGTGCAAAGTAATGCAACAGGGAACCGAAAAGCGGCGCACAGAAGTGTTTACTTCGTCCTCTGCCTTCCTTTGCCTTGAATGATTTCAGGCAGTTGGATCACATGGCTGGCATTAAAAGGTGTCTCATCCTCTACGACGCAGCTCTGCGTTTCTTTAGTGAGCGACAGAATCGGTTCGACAAATGAAACAGGGCTGGGAGCTGCATGCTCTTTCATACGTGCGCGCGTCCGTGGCACCTTCATCACCGCTCCGTTCTCCATGATGATGACGCTGCTGCGCCACCTATAGGCGCTGAAAAGTGCGAACAGCTTGAGTCTCTTTGGGATGTTAAGCCTCACAAGACCGCGAAACCAATCAGGTATCGCAAATGTTTTGGCTGTATCGCTGGCCAACAAATGCATAATATCAGTATTGTTGGTACTATCGGTAGTGATACTGTTGATAGCAATACTATCGATAGTAATACTATCGATTCTAATATCGACAATACTATCAATAGTACTATCGATAATAGTACTGTCGATAGTTAAAAAAAAACTATTGATACTCTCGATAGTCAATTTCCCTTTAGTTTTGCATCACTACTATGTAGCCTACTGCTTCATCTGGTGCCTTGTCTTTACATATTTCTCTCCTGCCTCTTTAGCTGGTTTTATTAATGTCACCTGATAGAAATGCCTGATGCTGTTTTCCACTTTCGGGCTTTATTTCATCTGTTTCTGCAGATATTGTCATACAGCTGCAGACATCCCACAAAGAGAAGGAGAGGCAATAGAGTGTCACACCGGCAACTGTCTAATGTGTAACATACAACATGTGGAAAGCCCTGTCCCCTCTCTGCTTTGTACTGGACACGTTCTACGCTTGTATTTTGCCTATTGACTGAAATTGCTCATTATAAACAAACATGAGTGCAACTTCTGACAGCAAGGTCTTATCAGGCTGTGAATCTCTGCTATACGGGATGTTAAAAATTAAGTTTTACAGATTTCTTAAAGCTATGTACTGAATGGCATATGAAATCCACTGCTACACATAGGTTATGCAGCCAGGGGGGGACAAAGTGATATGATAATTGTCACTGTGGAGCACCTAAGTTACAGAAACGGTAACAAGCTAGCGCGAATGTTTATATTGGGAACATAGACGTGGTCAGATTTCTAGACTACTTCATTTGGTCAAATTCCATGTGTGTTTCAAGATATTCGCCTCCAAAGTTTTGACAGATTTTGCATAAATACGCATGCAAGGTGTAGGCAGTCAATGCTAAACTGCTCCCTAGTATGATGCAGCTGTTACATCGGGCACTTCTTCCATTTCGAAAGCCGAAAGTGAAAGGGAAACTGTTATCAGCTTCACTGGTCACTGGGCGTTTGGCAGGTAAAACACTGCTTCAAGCTGGGAGGAGTTTCGTGCCGATCACTGCCGCCTTGCATGTGCAGTTACCTAGATTGAGCTGAAAATTTGACACAAATATCTCGGAACACACGCATGCTAGCAGGGTTCTACCAAATGGAATCGTGTAGGAATACGATTGCCTCTTAGCTTCCATGATAAACATGCCCAGTTATTGCAGTCACTAAAAAGTTCTAATTGATTTTAGTTAATTAGATAACTGATGATGTCCTTCTGGCTGCGTAACTTATGTGCAGTGGTGTATTTCCTGTACAGCCTTTGTCAGGAGTAAAGAGCCCCAGGAGTTTGCTTCTGAGTCATGTAGGGGGATTCTGCTAGCATTCATGGAAGTCCTATATAGGGGCAGGACCAGAAATCTTACCTTCAGGTGATTTGCAACACTGGGGATGCATTACGAACCACATGGTGTGGCTCGAAAGCAAACCCCCTGCGCTCCAAACTTTTGACAAAAGGTGTGTACCTTTCAGTGGCTAATTTTAGGAACTCTGTAAAGCTTAATTTTGGACACCGTATGTGTGTATTTTCATGGGATACCTTCCCAGCTGGTCGCACAGTGTTTTATGGATGGATGAGTGAAATGAAAGGAGGATTGTTTCAGATACAGGAAGAGACAGCTTCCTATTTTTTTTTTTTTTTGTGCCAGTTGTCAAGTTCGTTTAGTCCACTTTATTGTTTGAAATACTGTAGTTCTTCCTGCATTTGCCGCTTCACTACCCAAGTTCCCGGTATAGTGTACAGTATATTGCTGTTCAGAACATGGGGCTTGTTTTAAAGGACCCCGGAAACACTTTATAGCTATGTGGTATCATTTTTAATGCACTACTTAAAAAGCAGTGAAACTTAAGTTTTGGTTAGCAATTTTTTGTTTGTGTGAGGATTTCATTTTAGGGGTCCAGGTATTACTTATGGTAAAATTTTCTCCTTGGAATGGGAGGCATCCAACAATGGCAGGAGACCCCGGAACAGTGTTTTTCATCCATTTCCTTGTGACATGCAGATTGGTGTGCATGCGTAGTATGTGTGATAGGTCCATCTTAATTGATTGCTTGGTTCGGCTTGACTGCAGGAGATGGCGACCCAGATACGTTCACCACCCTAGCTGTGCTTACAGCTTGCCTCAATGCGGTGGACAATGTAACTGAGGCACAAAAGTATGCGGAGCTGGCCCTGTCGAAGAGGCTGCCTGGCGGGGAAGCCACCAGTGCCAGTGACCTGGAGGTGCCATTGCTTGTGCTGGCCATTCGGCTCTGGTGGGCGGTGGGGAAGGAGAAACGTGAGCTTGAGGAGAGACTGCGCCAAGTGAAGGACACGGGGCTCAACGTGGATGCTCTGCCAACACTGCTTGAGCTGGTGCTCAAGAAGGACAGTGCCACCTTGTATTCATCTTAGGTTGGAGTTGGCCACCATCACTTGGTTCTCGCAGAGTGTTACCTGGTGCACCACACCTGTATGGCCGACCTTTGAATGTTTCACCTCTATTTTTCTGCCACAAATTGGATCTTGCATTTATTTTGTGTGCACAGTAGATATGGATGCCTTTGCTATGGCCACCATAAGCAGAGTAGGTGCAGCTGGGCACCACTTACATCATGTAACCTCTGTGACCTAGATGGTTGAAGCCTAAGTGAGTGGGATGGTTTGAAACCTTTGTCAGATTTCAGGCTGGGCATCTGATGAGGAGTAACCATGATGTGAGCCTGTGTTCAGTTTGGAATGTGACAAGCAGATTGGACGAGGACTTTTGTGGCTTAGACTTTTTTTGGACTTTTTCTTCTGTTTTCTGCAACTGCATCAGTCGCATGCATTTGGAACCATTGCTTTAGGGTAGTATCTGGAATTCTGTATGTGAGAGCCTGTGGATGCAGTAGGTTGTGCTCCATACTGAAACTGTAAGGAGGAAAAATCTTTTGCATGTAGGGTACTAGAAGCAGCACAGAATTCAGTGTGTGTCATTATGCACAAGTGTCTAGCTAACCTTCGTTCTGTGCGATTCAGCCTTAGCACTCTAGTCTCCACTACTGAAAATTTCACATTATGTGCTATTTCTTATTTGCTAACATGAAGTGGCGTAGGCTGATTGTAATGAACTTTCGTCAGAACTGGATTCTTGTGCACCATTTGCAAGGACATTTCATGGGCCTCTGTGAATGCTTTAAAAGAAAAAGAAAGCTTGTGGTGTCTGATACATTTGATATGTGACACTTTTTTTTGAAGTTTGAGCATGGTTTTTATCAAATTTGCCTCTTGATGCAAAATTGCCACTTAGCGTTTAGCGTCGGTTATGTTGTGGTGAGGCAAGTCGGCTTACCTTTTTATGACCTTTAACTGTACATGGAAGTGCATTCATTGAAACAAGCGTTCAGACAAATCTTATGAGCATACGCATGGAGTGGCACATTTAAATAAATTACTGTAACCTTTAGGCCACATACATTTGGTGTAGTGTTGCTATAAACTCTGCATCTCCAATCTGCCCATGGTGCTGCATTGCCGACCTGTCACCTTGTCAAGTCCGGAAAGACATCACAGTGTGTAATTAATTGTGGTCCTTTTATGAATGAACTCAAAATATAGTAGAGAACAAAAAACTTTTACTTCAGTATTAGCTTTTTGGGGTTAACACCTGTTAACACCTGTGTACAGAATAACTGTGTCAAGGAATCTTTACAGAAGGATAATAATCAGACAGCATGTGAGTGACAATACATTCATGGCACTAATGTTACAGATGGAGCTGATGCTTCCATTTTTACATTTTAGCATTTCAGTGAACTGTGGCTAAAAGTTTTTTTGATCGATGACAGTGGAACTTCAGATTTTCATTGCATAAATCAGCCCTGTCTTTGGACCTATCAGTTCACTCCTGAAATTGTTTGCAATGTGCTTTTCACCAAAAGCAGATGTAACAGGCAAGATGCGTAGCTTGGAAATTGTTAAGGCACTCGACTTCTTCAACTATTTACCAAATGTCGATGTCTGGATTTGACATCCAACTGCATTTTTCAACAGCAGTTGTATTTCATGACCGGGGTTTTATAGCCTGCTATAGAAGTAGACTTAGAAGTGATTGAAAAGCCTTTGAGAGGCAGCTGGGCGGGCAAATGGCCAGTAGAGCTGCATTTCAGCAGCTGCATGCTTTGGGACCTGGGCATACATGAGATAAAAAAAAAAAAGACTGCTGAAGAGCCCCAAACACTGTTCCTGATTAGTAGCCGCTGCGGTTGCTCAGTGGTTATGGTGCTTGGCTGCTGACCAAACACGGGTTCGATCCCGGCCGCGGCAGTTGAATTTCGATAGAGGCGAAATTCTAGAGGCCCGTATACTGTGCGATGTCAGTCAGTGCACGTTAAAGAACTCCAGGTGGCCGAAATTTCCGGAGCCTTTCACTACGGCGTTCCTCATAGCCTGAGTCACTTCAGGACATTAAACCCCCGTAAAACAAACCTTATTAGTGTACTGTGGCTGTCCCTTTTCTACGGATCGTGTATTCTGCTTGATGGCGATGCCTAAAACATGAACTACAGTCAAACCTCAGTATAATGAACATGGATATTACGAATTACTGGGTATATCGAACTGTTCCTAAATATTTTTAAGGAACACATGCGATTTTTGCTCTATATATCTAATGCGGTTCGCTATAAAACGGATAATCGAACTGCCGAGTGCCAAGCTGTGGCCTCCCAGATGTCAGGCAGCAGACTTTGCCTCACTACATAAGTGATTGGGGGTGGTATGGCAAGTGTTTGCTTCTTGGTTCGCGCTTTCGAACTTGTCAACAGCGCTACAGAAGATGTTGCAGTGTGAACATTTGGTAACAAGGCGGTTGGCATTCATTTGCATCTCTTTCTCCAGTCGATAGTGCCCCGTAACTAGCAGCATGGTTGGTTGTAGCCTTCCAATAGTCGTCCTGTGCTCACATCGGCATTCTGGCGTACCATTTTTCATGCGGCACCGCTGTAATGTGGAAAAGCCAAACTTGCTAACATTTGGCGCTCTATTTTTTGTGGCCTCCGCAATCGCTGCGGGTGGCTTTGAAATGACGTTAAAACTTTGAAAAACGTCTCTTCCATTTGCTATCAGCACTTCTCCTGCGCAAGTTTTTGGTGAAATTTTACATTACGAATTTCAGCTGTGTCGAACTGTTTTAGGATTTTTTATCTGTTCGTTATAACAAGGTTTGACATATATTATGGACTCATGGCCAAGTTGAGTAGCATATGAGTTAATAAGGCGAGAGCAACTACACAAGGCTTCCACACTTTGTTTCGCGTTAGTTATACCCCTGACACATGCCAAATTTAATGTCATTCTTATCGAAAGACATTTGTTCGACTTAATGTCATTTTTTCTGCACGCTGCTACACGGCCAAAAACTAATGTAATTTGCAAATGATGGTGATTGTGATGGAAAGAGAGTACAGCATAAAAAAATTTCGATGTATGCTTCAATATGTTGCCAAAAGTATTGCTTTGCTAATGGAAACCGATTTTAAAATCTTGATCCTCATTTCAATAACGTGTTGATCACTGCTATCCACCACGAGTCCAAGCCAAGCCAAAGCTTAGCCAGTGGCGGCAGGCAAATGGCGGACGTCAGTGTATGAAATGCTCTCTATGGTGAAATTAGACAGCGTTAGCTGTGTGTCTGCAAAAGCTTTGCGCATGCTACGGGCACTACGGGCCCACCTTAAGCACACTGCCACCCGTTCTCACAACAGTTTTAGTTGGGAGCACGGTGGTTGGGAGTGACTAGAGTAGTGTGCGAGAAGCATAGCATACTGTGGCGCCATCTAGTGACAGCAAGTCAAACCTCCTGAACTGTGTGCCGAAGAAACGTTTTCCTCTTTTATTAACGGCAGTAATGAATGCATTCTAAGGCTTTGATTTTTTTAAATGTAAATGAATTGGATGAAATGAAAATAAAGATTCTAGTGCAAAGTTAAAGAAATACTTCGCCCGGGGTCGTTGCTATGGCGACAGCGTACGTCGTACATAGTTAGGCCTAACATCAAGAAATTCTTAAATTTGCCTCAAAAACAATTAATATTTCACACCTATATTATTATGGAGGGATGAGAATGCACAAAATTAAAGCGAATACAACCGTTTAGAGCAAGCTATCGCGTCGAAAAATGCAGCGCTGACGCAGTATTCGGTCTGAAGCGGGCGGGCAGGGTGTCGCCATGTTGTCAAGGTTAACCACGCAAGGCTGGTAGCGAGAGTGAGTTTTATTTTTTCCGATCCTATTTGGCATTTTTATATATAAAAACGAATGACCACACAATTATACAGACGCAGAAATATTACAGTGCTTGTGACTCTTTTGTAATTTTGTTTTTCGGTGTATATTCTCACCCAGACTCTGGTGTCGAGGTAACACATTAGCTCGGAGATCGCTGGATAATGAGTTCTGTGAGCTCATTCGGTACCTAATGTCGTTTTCATCGAATGACATTATATTTTCTCGTGTGGCAGCAAAATAATGTCATTTTGAACGAACGTCATTCGATGGGAATGATATTAAATTTGCCGTGTGGCAGGGGTATTAGCTTCCCTCTATTTCAGCCTTTTAGCTAATATTAGGATGAGTGCAGACCTGTACACAGATTATTTGCAGTGAATTCTTTAATAGTGACTTGATGTTTTCTAAGTATTTCTGACTGCCTGGGAGCTCCCTAGGTTTTCTACACTATTCTTGTAACTGTACTTGCTATGCTTCAGTTTACACAAGCTTAGGGAGTTAGGCAATGGCTATTATGGGCTCATGGGACTTGGCTTTGGTTGAGATCTGTGTTATTCATATCGGCAAACAAAGGTATGCAGCTTGCATGACATAGATTTTGCACAAAGTGAAAGAAATGGCCAGAAATAGCTCCAAGGCTACGAGAGGAGCTACAGTTATGCACTGAGTGTTGCCAGGCCATTAGCGGCGATTGGCAGGCTCATCTGCAAAGCTCTGCAGGCAATGTAGTCCATGGGCAGAGTTTGGAGGCTTCTACTGTACGGGATGACTTGATTAATTTTGTGACGAAATTTCGGTATCTTTTCAGTGTACTTGGTGGCCTCTTGTAAGAAATTAATGTTCTTAGTAGGCATGCAGTGATGCACATTATTGTGGAAGAAAAAAAATGGATGAGTTTCGACATTTTCTTTACTCGTATTTTTCTTTTAATTGAAAAGGTCAAAGCAACAAGTCTGTCCACCCCTGAATGTAATATACTCTGCCAAATCGGACAAAATGGAGGTAATCTGTGCTTCACCTTTTTTTAACTCTGCTGCCTATGACATAGCACAGGCCAAGGACCTTAGGGCTATTTGTATGGCTTTCATTCCATGTTCAGTCTTCAACGAACAGTCCTGTGGATGTGCTGCTTTTTTTTTTTTTTTCGAAATGTTTCATATACATCTTATTTATTTTTTGTTTATTCCTAACATATTTCAAGAGCAGCATTATTTTCATGAAAATTTCGTGATATAGTTTAACTTAATCGCAGGTATTGGTCATTACCTGTTTGCTTTTAATAATTAGTGGCTGTAATTTTCAGTGCTCATTGATGACTGCTGTCAGCCTTTAACTATTGTGAGAAGCTCAGTTAATCCAGAGTCATTTTTTTTTTCATTAAGGTAATGTTGCTCATTCTTCAGTGCTCATTACAAATTTATGACAAGGTTAGCTAGTCTAGCGTCATTGTAGCGCCTCAGTTTGTTTTAGATTGAAGGCAAGAATTAAGCCATTTTTTTGTCCTTTTTGTGACAAAATCTGTGGCAAAATAAAGAAAGCTGAAGAGATTGATCAATATTAAATTCTTGCTTTGTGCAACTAGCTTTTATGCGCAGAATGCCCACAAATCTTGTCATTTTTTTGTTAATTGTGGCCCTTGTACCTAATTGTGGAGGTTGTATGCCGTATTAATAATAATTGCCTTGTTTGCTTTTAGTATGTACCTAGAAAATAAACAAGTAGAGAGGGCATAGAAATTTCACTTGCACAGCTTCTGCTGATGTGGATTCTTCTCTCCCAAACTTTTTGCTACCTTCTGGGACGAAGAAGCGATGGCGATAACAGTGCCACACTCCACTGCCTACACCCACCTGGACCTGGCCGCAGGTTGTGCACCCTGGCCCCTTTGTTCAGGAAGGGAATGTGGTAGCTTTCAAATGATGCGCAGTGCTGACAGAAGGTCCCTCAGACAAGTGTTATTGTAAAGTTTAACTTGTGTTGGCATAAATGTTTCATAAAATTGGAGTAGCATTAAAAAGTGCGATACCTGTAGAAGTGAGTGACCCTTGAAAGAAAAAAAAAAATAATGCTGGAAAGCTTAGCCCTGACTGTGCTAAGGAAATTTATTTGCATGTTTATTGGGGCTTATTTGAGACTGATATTAGATGTTGTGTGTTCTTTCAAATGGAGATAGCTTATGCTAAAGCATTCCAAGCAAAGTTCAGATCAGGTGATAAAAGCATTTACCTAGCCTTTTCTCTGTCGCTATTAATAAATGGTCGAAATTGTGAGAGTTTTACAGGCATTTTTGTTATTAGCTTTTGCAGAAATATCTGCACAGATGAGTAGCTTTAGTCACTGTTGACAGTCAAACTTGAAATAGTGCTGTTTTTTATTTCTGGACAAAGCTTTACATCGCTTTCCTTTGATGAGGATGGAGTGCAAATCTTTCATGTTTGTGTATTTTCTTTCACTCGCAATGAGCAAGTAGTCATTTTTCTTGTAGTGCCATTACTATGGCTAGCAAAATGCAACCAGAAAGCCAAAGAACAGAAGTGGTGTCATCGTCTAGTGATAAGAACTGTACATTGAAGCAAAACGACAAACCTAGCTTGTTACAAGCTCCCTTTAGGTTGGGCTTAAATCCATGTCAAGCTGAGCTTGCCCCAGGCCACAGTTGTACACTCATGAAGCATTTTTATTTTCTTAAGTTGCATGATTTCATCTCTGTGTTAGTACTAGATTATTGTCTTTGTTGAAAGTGTCTGGCCGTCAGTGTCTGCTGTTAAGCTGTGTAATAGGATACTTGCGGCACCCTTAAAGCGAGCTCCATAGGGGCCCTGACGAGCAGTCTTCTCACCCTCCAAGGATTTGGAGCTTTAGGGTGCAGTAAGTGCCCTGCTACATGGTGCAGCAGATAGTCCTGAAAGCCAGAGACTTTTGACAAAGGCTGTATAATGAACCTCCTTTGAGGCAGACTCTGCTAGGCGTAATTCTGATGAGGTGAACAGTTTTGGAACCATTTCCCCGGAACACAGTTCAGAAGGAGTCTGGTTAATTTTCTGCTTACTTGTGCATGTTGGCCAACATGAACCCTTGCAACATGACTAGAGCCTGAGATGATGTGCAGATGATTTTACAGCTCACAAAATGATGGGGCGTATTATGCTACCTCGCATATGACAGGTAATTAAGCACATTGTACTTTTTAAACACAGTAGCTATTCTTTCAGAAGTGTGAGGCATGTGGTTAGTTTTCAGAAAATGTTGGGCACAGGTTTTCCTGTGTAAAAAAAGGGGCATTTGCCTTGGAAAAGGCTAAAACCGACAACAGCTGAATGGTAGCTTGCAGGTACTGTGTAGGATTTCTGAAAACATTTTTATTTCAGAGGGTTTAACAAAGGTGTTCTTGTGCAAATCTCCTCTTATATATATTGTCTCATTCATGGTGTACTAAAGGTGTTTATGCTCTCTTCAGATTTTTGAGTACTGCTTTTGAAGGGACACTGAGGAAAAATAGAACTTTGCTTGTATCGATACCACGTTCTAATCACAGAGGGACCACTCTCACTGGAAGCTGAGCAGTTATAAGCTAGAAAAGACCAAAAAATAAAATACAGGCTGCGTCGCAGCTAATTTTAGAAGTAAAATGTTTGTGTCGGCAGTGATTTTCGGGCGTGTATCCCAGAGGCTGTACATCACCACCGTTTACTTCAAAACAGTGGCAACCCATCGGTTTCAGTAAGGGAGTCATGAGTTTGAATCAGCTGATGGGGAAGATTAATAAATATAATTTTCTCAATGTTAACTGAGTCTTTTGCTGCCAGGCAAATGTCAGCATAGAGAGCCCGAGAATCTATTTTTACTGAGAAATAATTGGATAAAGTTGTCTTCATTGTCCCTTTAAGCTGAACAAATTTATGAAGTTGGATGTAGTGGTTAATGATCTGTATCAGTGGATGAGAAAAGGGAGGGGTAAGCACTTCATGTCCCAACGAATTCATTACGGCAACTTCTGGTGCTCTAGCCAGTGCTGCCTCTAGCCAGTGTGCTGCCTGGATCAATCCTTGCAGGTGCCATGTGCAGAATATGGATAACTGTCATTGTTTAAGGCACCTGCAAGCCACACAGTAGTGCTTGCATTTGTTTGTACCCTGTCAGTGCATTTGTGTAGCCATATAATCACTTTGAGGCCACAAGGTCGGAGAGATGTAGTGGTACTATCATTGGCTGCAGTGCCTCCAGCTGTTGACAGGATGCTTAGCGACATTACTAAATAAAAGGTGTGGTGTGCATTGTTATACTGACGAGATGTTTTGCACTACCATGCACTGAGGCCATAAGAAACAGGTCAGTTTGCAATTTTAAAACAGTAAATTAGGTATGTTTGCAATGGACTCTTACATCTGCCAGTCCTAAAAATGATACCATACACATCATCCTATGGTAGATACAGCACTTTCTGTTTTCTACTGCAGTGCTTTGCTGATGTCACGCCACTTTTATTTACAGCAGTAATAATTCTCTGTTTGCAATGGGCTCATGCAGCTGCCATACCTAAAAATGGTACCATGCACATCATCCTTTTGAAGAACCAGCACTTTCTGACTTGTGGTTCAGTGCTTTGGTGATGTCACACCACTTCAATTTGTAAATGTCACATTCTATGCAGGCCAAAAAAAAAAAAAATGCCTTGCTTGCAGTGGTAAATCACAGATGAACTGAAAAGTTGTGCAGAATTAGCTGCCTTTACAGTAGCTTTAACGGGGCATGTATACATTTATTAGGATACATGGACTATCCATTCCTTTTCTTGAAAGAGATTGGGTTTCATTTTAGTTTTTTTTTACATGTTGTTTGCACATTCCAATGCTCGAGAGCTTATACATTCCACTTATTCTTGAATGGTGCTTGTTATACTCCTTTCTTGTATTTTGTGCATGTTGACTGGGAACTGTATCTTGTTTTCCTCAATGGGAAAGAGGGGTCATCAGGGATGTTCGCATATTTACATATGTTCGTGTTCAACATGTTTGTGTTACTCAAAGGCTTTTGTACAGTATATAGGGCTTGGCTTCTTTAAAGTAAGCCGACATTAGGCAATAATTTTATGATTTTCAAGAACATTGCGAGAATAAATACTTGCCACTTACTAAACCAAAAGACCTGACTACCAAAGCAAGACACCTCACCTGTTTATGTTCTTGAAGTGTGTGTGTTGTAGTCTTTGATGCCTTAATGTTGCAAGATAATCTGCCTGAACATGTTGAAGTAAAATGGGCGTTAGGTGCTGTTGCCATGTGGCAGCAGACTGAAGTGGGCTGTTAACAGCAACAGCGAACATTGTCTATGGACAGTACTGAATCCACATTTGCAAGGTAAAGAGTCTTGTGCGAGTTCAAGCTGCATTTCTTGTGTGCTAATGGAAAGTTGAAGGAGGTACATAACATTAATAGAGTGGAATGCTTGGCATCAGTACAGGAGAGAGGTTTATTAAAAACAAGTGCATAGAATGCTTTTGGAAGTAGTAGGATATATTACAGTAATTAGCTTACATTTGGAAGCAACTCGTCGCTTGGTCTGCAGTTGTGCAACGGTATGTACTACTGATTGTGTCAGAAATGGCACTGGTTAATGAAAGGCACTGTCTTGCACAACACTTCAGTGTACCTACAGATGTGTACATTTCTTTCAGCAGGCTTGGGCTAAGATGTCTTTTGTTTCATGTGATGGTTGGATGTCTGCATAGTTCTTAATTTGGGCACAGTCAGAGTCGGGGCTTTGGGAGTTGTGGGTTCAGAATGTTTGTCTCATAGGTGGATAAGATTGGAAATGCAGACTGGCATCTTAAACTTTCAGCTTAGGTTTTTGCCGTGTTCACCTTTTTGTTCAGAATGTTACTCACTCCTGGCATCTCCTTGCTGTGAAGGAAGCGTCAGGTATGCATCCTTTGCTTGCATGCATTACCTTTAGACACATTGTAGTGGGTCGTCTCGTAGTTGCTTCTGGAAATAATGTCAACATTCTAGGAGCCGTTTTTTTCATTTGTAAGGGCCCTAGGCAAGCATTTTTGCTTTTTCAGTGGTTTGAAAGAGATGGTTTTTTGTGGTAGACATGTATAAACAGTATAAATCTCATTTGCATTGCAGATATATGTCTGACAGCAGTCGTGACTTGTAAATTTAACCAGACTATGCTATGGAATGAATTCAGTCTAGTGTTTGATTTTTTGTTCCCTAGTGCCTTCACATGTTGTACTTGGTGTGTGATTCTTTTTTTTTTTGTCTGCATGTCTAGGGTTACACATGTATAGTTAGCAGAATGGAGCACGGTAACTGTTCGTACAGTTTCACTAAAATCTTGCTCACATATTGTATCATAGAGATTTTTGGTTAATTACACTGCCCTTGATTTTGCAGTGTATCTAGTTTATAGGTCATTATTTGTCAGCATCACAAAAAGTAATGTGGACATTTTGTCATGGTTCAAATTTCAGCTTTCTAATTGAGATGTGCCGTGGAGAGTTCGTGTTATGTAATGAATGATTATGCATCAACGTAGTGAAAAATGATGCAGATATTTTCTGTTCCTATTTCAACTTTTTTAACTAGCCAAATGCTGTGGAAATTCCATGCGTTATGTTCAGCTTATTGTCTCCATCACATTTTGTGAACAAACAGTAAGAGTGATTGTGAACAGAGGTTCCTACTGTTTGTGTAGAACCTCTGGTGTGAAATGTAGTGTTATGCAAACTAAAACTAACTTCCACCTGTAAGCACCATGTGAAGGCACTGCTATTTGATTACATTCTTGAATATTGAATATTAAGAAAAAAGTTTCTGTATGTGAAAATTAGTCACTGTTCTTATTAATGTGTGATGGTCTCTGTTCTCCGGCCTATGATAATCGAAATCAACATCTGCCGTTGAAGGGTGACTGCAGAGTCTGTGAATGCAGAGTGTGGCTGTGAAAAGCATGCAAGGGAACAAGTAGCTCGCATGAAATCCGAAGATCAATCATATGGCTGGGCTCAGTATCTGCAATGCCATTTAACCTTGTTTTTGAAAACTTTGAAGAATGAATTCTTATAGTAGCAGTGTCGCCCATGCAAGAACAGGTGGTATTGCAAGGTTTTGTGTATTTTCAAACTTTTGTTAGCAGGAAAATCAGCGGTGTCTGTAGGTAGTTATTTTAGGAAAGTGTTTTATTTGTTTAAAGTGCATGGAATTATGATTCATTGTTGGGAAGGGTTTTGGAGGGGCGGGGAGGCATTTTCGAAAAAAATGGAAAAAAAAAAGACAGTAGCAAGAACTTAACCTTGGCATGATATAGCATTTTTGCATAGTTTTAAACTGTGTGCTTGTTATGCCACAAAAAAATCCATTCGTTTTTAGCTCTTGTCTGGACTGCGAACTACGAAGTATTGCAGGTGTTATGTGAGATTTTTCTCCATACGAAATGAGTCTTGAATGGTGACAGTTGTCTATCTTGAGAGGAGTCTTGGGGACGTGGCCTTTGTCAATTATGCAGAATCCGAAAGCAGTACCACAGGCGCACTCTTTACGTAGTCTGCTGCATGGGACTGCAGTGGAATGATCACTGTGCTCTGCTCTCTTGGCAGAGCATAGCAAGGAGGTATTCAGGTGGTACGATGAGGGCTGTGCATGCAGGCTATAGAATGCTGCTTTGTTTTTGTGTGTGAGGAGTGGGGAGGCAGTTCCAAAAAAGCAGTGAAAAAAAAAAAATTGAGGTTGCAGGAGAACTGTACCTTCTTTAGAGCACCTTCTGAATTTATTTCTTCATTGCTTTTTCAAGTGGTTTATTCAGTAGGATCTTTTTGTGCCACAGGAAAATAGAAATTTACTCGTGCTTTTTTTTTTGCTCACTTCTTTCTCCGATAGTGTAGTCATGTCTTCTGCATATCAGTGTATGGGTTGATGTGAGGAGTTCACAGCTTGCCATTGCTTTTAGTGGACTACTTGCATACTAACATGGTAGGGCATGCGAAGGGTTTATATGGTTTAATTGCTTGCGATGCTGCATAATCTGCATTGCTTTGTTGTCTGTTGCCATGTTCAACTGTGGTTATTTTCAACGAACCTTATGTGCAAGTGTTGTATTGTGTTGCTGTCACTTTGAATGCACCAAGTTACTATAAATATTTTGTAATCACTACAGCCGTTAGTAGTGTTTGAGTACTTGCATGGATTTATGCATCTTGAGTAGTTTGTTGCAGTGAAATCTTGTCTTTCAGCAGTGTCATTGTTTCAAAGTTTTGAACAAGCTTTTACCTTGTGTTTTATATTTCGGCAAAGACAGTGTATGCCGTACTGTGTACTGACAAATAGACTCTACAGACTTCTTGGCAAGGTTCTTTTCGTTTAACTTCAGCCCTCTGCATTAGGTATTTCTTTTTAAACCAGAAGAGCTTGCTACATTTGCTAAGGTTTGCTGGAACTAAAACTATGCACATTGCCACTGTTCTGGACTTTCAAGATTACTAGGGGTGCATTTTCTTTGTATGTGATAGACTGCAGGTGTTCCATTTATACTTTGTTACTTTGCATTATCCGTTTTGGCACTGTGCACTTTGGCACCACAAGTCTGCAGCTGCCATTAACAGATGAACCAAATGAACAGACTAGCCCTGACTGGAATTTTGATCAAATGTATCGTTTTGGATTTTAGCTTGCACAAAGTCTTAGCATTAGAGTGAATGTTTATAGTGCTCTGTGTACAAAGGAATCCTGATTACCTATGCTTTGGCTTTTGTTTATAATATTTCATTTTTATTAGCAGACCTGCACTGCTGCTGTCCCATGGTGAATGTGGATTTAGAGACCAAATAGTACTATCTCGTTAGAGCAGCCTTTGTAGAGAGCCACTAAAAATTTTTTTCTCTTTGCAGCTGGTCAGAACTGTTTAGTCATGAACTACACCACTATACTCAATATAAATGGTGCATTTTTCACACTTTATAAAAATGGTGCATTAAAGTTTATCATGAAAGCTTGATTTTATAGTAGTTATTTGGAATCCTTTATGCCAGGGACCCTGGAACAGGGAGGTCAAGGGGGGGTACGATGTGATGTGTAGTCCCCCACCAAACATTTCTACCGAGGGGGCAGTGCCATCGCTCCCCCCCCCCCCCCCCAATCTCCAAGTGCTTGCACTCGGATCAGATTTCTGACAAATGCTTCAATTCTAGGACGTTGTTAATCTAAAGCCCAGTGGGGCTAAGCTATTTGGCTTCACAAGGCAGAACAGCGCAAGCTATACACGGACAAGAAAGTAGACGAGACACACACAGCATTGACTTACAACTGAAGGTTTATTTTTCCAGACACTTCGGTAAATATACAGCAGCATCAAGAAAATAAAAGCACCCGAGTCTGATAAACAGTCATCACCACCAGAAATCACACAGGAGAACTCCGATCATCCAGCTACCGATAAGAACTGCAATTCCTTATCTATAAGAGCTATGGAGGGGGTGCTGACACAACTTTCTTTAAGATGCGCGATTTTCACGGCTTCAATGATTTGTCGTGTGGTTTTGTCATCTCACCTGCATAGCACGCTCGTGTTACCTAGCTCTCCTGTGTGATTTCTGGTGGCGATGACTGTTTATTGACTCGGGTGCTTTTATTTTCTTGATGCTGCTGTATATTTACCGAAGTGTCTGGAAAAATAAACCTTCATTTGTAAGTCAGCGCTGTGTGTGTCTCGTCTACTTTCTTGTCCGTGTGTAGCTTGCGCTGTTCTGCCTTGTGATTAACCAACTAGCCCGCGATGTGTTATTTGGCTTCGTAGCCAGTCTTAAAGCAATTTGTTTGAGCAGCCTCAACCAATCATGTCCCCATAAAAGTCGTTGATTGACTGACTTCTGTTCATGAGCATGGTTAGCAGAATTGGTGCAGTCTGTAAGCAATTTTTTTTAGTGTGGTCTATCACTCCTTGTGTTACATATTTTAAACTGCCCACTTCAGTTCACGTTCTATATGCCTTCTTGAATACTATTGAACAGTACAAAATAAGGAAAAATGTGAGCAAAAATACTGATGTTAACATTAAATTGATAATAAAAAGGAAAAAAAAAAGCCTGAAGTCTCCCCCCCCCCCCCCCCCCCCCTCCTTGCTCAAAAAATGTACTGGAGTCCTTGCTTTGTGCTATATTAGAAATACCTTCACATTCACCTTCTGTGTATGAAAAATCATTGTTACATTTCTCGAAGTGCATCCCTCAGCGATCAACATCGTATCTATTTGCTTTTCAACTAAGGGCAGGAAATGAGTCTCATGTGAGCTACTGACCACTGCTGTTGGCACCATGACTCTAGAAGGCACATCAAGCGCAGCACTGTCATGCATGCCACCTGTTCGGTATAGATGGGCACATAGCATTTGTCGTGTGCATAACAATTTTTTAGCCATGGCTCCAGCTTTGTTTGGGTAAAGCTGCTACCACAGCCGCTAACATGCTGCTTTGACTGTTTTCCTTTTTAGATGAGTTCCAAATTCCTTAAAGGTATGCATCCATCTGGTATGTTATTATACAATGATGGGAATGCCACTGCAATCAACAAAAAGGCGGTGTTTTGATGAAATTGTGCTGGTGCTGCACTAATATACTATTTCAGTAGAAACTGCAAATTGACAATTGGTTTTGAAGAAAGGAAATGGCGCAGTAACTGTCTCGCATATCATGGTGGACACCCGAACTTCGTTGTAAGGTAAGGGAGGAAGGAGGGAGTGAAAAGAAAGGAAGAAAGGGGTGTCATAGTAGAGGTCTCTGGAATAATTTCGACCACCTAGGGATCTTTAACGTGCACTGACATCGCGCAGCACACGGGAGCCTTCTGCGTTTCGCCTCCGAAACGCTGCCGCCGCGGTCGGGTTCGAAATAAGGTACTCCGAATATTTCAGCAGCCAAGAGCTGGCCGGGGAATGCTAGGTGGCGGAGACTTTTGCCCCGTACATAGACACAGACATAACTCTGTTTTTCCTTGATATGTGACAAGAAGAATGCCCTGTGGAATACAATGCCGCCCTCTAGCCCATGATACCTACTGTTGGGACACGGTGTCTGTGCGTTTCGCACATCTGCCTTGATGGCGCTGACATCACTGTCCAAAACACGAACACGCCGCCGCGGTGTCTCTGGTTATGGTGCTCGACTGCTGACCCGAATGACGCGTGTTCGATCTCTGCTGCGGCAGTCGAATTTCAATGGAAGCGAAATTCTAGAGGCCCATGTACTGTGCGATGTCAGTGCACGTTAACCCTCATAGCCTCAGTCGCTTTGGGACGTTAAACCCCAATAAACCAAACTAAACTTACACGAAGATTGCACGTACGTGCAAAGAAAAAACTGCTTTTAATTTAAGAGGCCTAATTAGTGCCAAATTGCGGTCCTACTAGACTTATAGGGATTTTGCGCAGCACCGTCACTCGTCCCATAGGATCCGTGAAGAACCGTAAGTAAGGTTTCGGACGCGAGTTGCGTAAAATCGAGATATCAGCTGTAACGCGCGTTACAGCTGATATCTCGATTTTACGGCCCTCGCTCGCCTTCGCTTAACAACGCGGTCAGTATCCGAACTCCCGGTTTGCTTGTACAGTAGAGCCCCAGACAACACAACTAGATCCTAAGGACGACCTGAGGATTAATTTTTGAGGACATCGTGTTGTCCTGAGGATGTCCTCTATTGATCCTTAACAAATCCCCACTTAGTCCTGCTGTCAAGCGTCGTCTCTCAGGGCATCCTCAAATTTCCTGTAGAGGGCCTCCTCAGCCTCAGGATGTTAGGTGACGATGTAGCCCAGGGAATGTGGGTCACTATTTGCTTAATTATTAAAGGCAGTGTGCACAGGGGTTGTGGAACAGCTTTCTTGTTGCTTCTTTTGTCTTGGATTCTAGCAAACAAATTCTGCAAAAGTTTCGCCATTCTCAGCAACTGACCGTTTCGATCGCCACATTTGTTGGTAGATACAGGTTGTTCTTAATGCAGCCTTTTCATACAGCGATGACTATATATTTATTACTCCCAGGAATTCTGCCACCTCAATAGAAAAGCCAGGATATCTCATCAAGGCACATAATTTTTTCAGTCAATGATTTCCTACATATCGCTATTGTACACAAGTATCTTTTATTAAACCAAGTGCGAGAGATAAACCTTTTTATCTCAATTAAATGCCACAGTATTAATCCTTGGATAGGACGTTTGTAGGACAGTTGAGGAATTTTTGTTCCCCGAGTCGTCCAGCAAAGTACGAACTGAGAACATCCTCATGAGGACATTTGGCCGTATGTGATGCACTCTCCTGTTTGGGATGAGGACGCTCTAATCATTCGAGGACATCCTCAGGATGTTTAGTGTTGTCTGGGACGAAATTTTGCCAGAAACTGGGCGACAGCCAAGTGGAAACCATTCGTAATATTCAGACGGCTTTCGGTGACGGTGCTGTGAGCAGCACATAGATTAAGCAGTGGTACAACTGGTTTAAAGATGGCCGCACATCGGTGGAGAGAGATCCACGCTCCGTTCGGCCATCAACATGCCGAAACGACCAGGTCATTGCCCAAGTGAACGCTGCGGTGATGCGGGACCGTCATGTGACTATCCGAGAAATTGCGGAAGAGGTGGACATCAGCAATTTTTCTGCACATTCCATTATCACCGAAGATTTGGCCGTGAAGAGAGTTGCGGCGAAATTCGTGCCGAAGCTGCTCACGGTGGAGCAAAAGCAGTTTCGTGGAAGTCTCAGAGGACATGCTGGATTCCACAAACAGTGACCCCGACTTCATCGACACCATAATCACTGGTGACGAGTCTTGGGTGTACGGGTACGACCCGGAAACCAAATCCCAGTCGTCACAGTGGAAGCATTCCACGTCTCCAAGACCAAAGAAGGCCCGCCAAGTGCGCAGCAATGTCAAAGTGATGCTGACTGCTTTCTTTGACTCCCTCTGTGTGGCACACCACGAGTACGCACCCCACATGGTCAAACGATGACCAAAGAGTACTACAGGGATGTCCTCCGTCGCCTACGTGGTGCTGTGCGGCACAAAAACCCGGAGTTGAGGCCAACAGGAAATTGGCGCATTCATCACGACAATGTTCCTGCACAATCCACGCACATAATTCAGACTTTTCTGGCGAAAAATCAGACTCCTGTAGTTCAGCAGACTTCTGGCTCTCCTGATATGGCCCCCTGCGACTTCTGGCTGTTTCCCAAAATCAAGAGGCCATTGAAAGGAGCGCGATATCAGACAAGAGAGGACATTATGGCTGCAACGACAGCTGAGCTAAACTCCATTCCGAAAGGGGCCTGTCCGGAATACTTCCAAAAATGGCAGCACCGCTAGGAGAAGTGAGTGTAGTCCCAAGGAGACTACTTTGAAGGTTATTAGGTTTTTAATGCTCCAGTTATGCCAATTTTTTTTCTTAGGCCAAAGGTCGGATACTTGTCTAACAGACCTCGTATTTGAAAAACGTCCTGCCGGCTCTTGCACGTACAGGCGCGGCCATAAGTAAACGGAGCACGCTATTGCGTTTGAAATGCAATCACGCTTTTTCCATTGGAAATGAAGAAGCGTTGTTTCTCTAGAAGAAAGCCCACCAACCTCCTCTACGAGCATGAGCGTACCATTGCTGGAAATTTCATTTAGGTGACGCGTGAAAAATATTCGAAGACAGTTGCGTGCTCTGTTTACTTTTGTCCGCGCCTGTACGATCAAGACAAGTATAAGCGTTTTCAGCGGCTGTGCCCTAATTACAATTTTCTCAAAATTTACCCGAAGTGGTTAGTGGCCAGCGGTGGCCCGGCGTCGGCCTGTGTTTTTATGCCTACGCGTCGGCGGCGAACTAATGCCAGACGTTTGCCAGCGGTCGGTTGTCTGCCTTTCGCCAATCATAGGCCAATTGCAGTTAGCCAGCCGTTGCCCGACGCTGGCCCGAGATAAGTAGGCCGAGCACATCGGCTACCAACTTGAGGCCGGCGAGTTACCAACCATCAGCCATTGGCCAATTTCACTGGGGTTGCAAGCCTGTAGTGCTGCAGGATTTCTCTGAGAAAACTACCTGTCCTTGCCTGAGTATAGGGCGGGCAGGCTGCACGACCCAGCTCGGCGGGACAGTTCTCAAGCTAGGTTATGAGTCGCCCCATACCGGCAAGGGAGGCATGAGCAGGCGTCCAGATTAGGCGAATGTGCCGTGTGGGCTGAGAATTTTGCACAATCGGTACTGCTTGTAGAGAGGTTCTTCGTAACGTGTAGTTACGTATCGCCAATTTTGAGTAGCACACAGAAGTTTCTGCCGAGGATCCCGCAATGGGTGGAGTAATGGCTGTTTCTTCTCCAACATGTGTGTGTTGAGTGCATATAGTGCCCCAGTTATGAGTGTACTATGTTCTATGGTGACCACGGCTACCATCCTGTCAGCCGAGGACTCTGCACCATCTACATGTGCTACAAAGGTATTAAGAAAACATTTTCGCAGTGATTTGGCTCTCTGTGCACGACGTTCAGCGTGGAAATCTGGGTGCATGTTCCGCGGTATCGGTGAGATGACCAGAAGCTGTCTATGTTTGGGAAGGTCAATTGTTGGTCCGCCTTGTCGTTGATATTGTTACGTGGCAGGAGGCGTTCACGCCACGCAGAACACTGGTGCACTCACGCTGAACAGAACACAAGCACAGGGCGCACCGGATGCCAAAACACAGGCCACTGCCCAGGATTCGGAGCCCGAGCACGCGCCAAGCGCCCTCTCACTTCGTCTGCCTCATCTTCTCTGAGTCGACCCGTAGCATGACCCCCGGGCGCAAAAGCACCGTCGCGGTACTGCTTAGCGAGTGTCAGAAGAAGGTAGGTGGTAGGGCTTGAGGCGCGACACGTGCACAGTATCGGAGGGTGGAGTACGGGAAGTGCACTCGGGGAAGGCAGGCTCAATCTCGTATGTGACGGCTGTGACTTGGCGCAGCACACGATACGGGCCCACATATCGAGAAAGAAGCTTTTCCGAGAGCCCTACACGGCGAGAAGGCACCCAGAGCAAGACAAGGGACCCAGGCAAGAAGGCACTGTCCAGGTGGCGGCGGTTATAGTGCTGTTGCTGAGAAGCTTGGGAGGCTTGCAAGCGGGAACGGGCGACTTGGCGAGCATGGTCGGCATGGGCAATGGCTTCACGGGCGTATTCAGAATAGGGGGAGGAGATGTTCGATACAATGTGCCAAGCGGCAGTTGAGGGTCGCGGCCGTACAGGAGGTAAAACGGAAAGTAGCCGGCAGTGTCGTGGCGGGATGAATTATATGCAAATGTAACGTATGGGAGTGCAACGTCCCAGTCTCGGTGATCAGAGGAGACGTACATGGCGAGCATGTCGGTAAGCGTGCAATTGAGTCGCTCAGTGAGGCCATTAGTTTGGGGGTGGTAAGCGGTCGTCAACTTGTGCTTAGTTGAGCACGCGCGAAGAATGTCGTTTACCACCGCTGAAAGGAAGGTGCGGCCTCGGTCAGTAAGCAGTTGGTGGGGTGCTCCATGATGAAGAATGACGTCCTGAAGAAGAAAGGCGGCGACATATCAGCAGCAGTACTTGTGGGGAGCGCACGTGTTATCGCGATCGGCAGGGGCAGGGGTGCGGTGTTCTCATGTGTGGGCAGGGTCTTGGGTCGATCGGGTCTTGGGTAGGTCAGGTCTTGGGTCGGTTGGGTCTTGGGTCGTGTCTTGTGGTCCGGGCGGGGGACGGGGCAGGGGTGAGCGTCGAGGGCGGTTCAGGTCGGGTGGACTGGGGCACGGCCGTTCGGGGCGGACCAGGTACTCACGGCCGACGTCCACGGCAGGCGCAGGGCGCCGAAGCTCCGTGACCAGGATGGCGATGAAGGGACCCCAGCACCTCCACCAAATCTAACGTGGCGGCCAGCCGAAGAATGAGGCGTGGTGAACCATGCATGAGAGATGATTTAATGGCCGCTGGCCTAGCGCGAGCGCTCCGTCCCGCGCCACTGCCAGCTTCCTCGTAACAATATGTTATACCGAGTGTGGACAGAATGCGTCTGCCGGTTGGTGCGGCCGATAGCCGTTCGTATTGCAAGATGGTGACCGCTTCAATAGCCTCACTTAGGGTGTTACGAAGACCTAGTCAACAATTTCTCAGTAGCTGTGTGCATGGGTAGCGCCGAACTGCTTGTTTGACGCATTATCTGATTATGGCCTCCACTTTCTATTTTTCAGTTGAGAAGTAGGTAAGGGCTGCAAGAAATTACCTGCGCTATCTGCGCTATGCCTTGAAACGTAAAAATCTGGTCGCGCTCATGCTGCAGCATGGAGGAAGGAAGTGTTGCAGCATCATGATCCTCACGAAGAGAAGTGTCCGCGCTCATCCTGGAACGATCGCGGTGTTGTTAGTGGCTATTTATTATTAAAAAAAGTAACAATGGAAGGAAAAGATGTTGCTAGCCGCGGTATCTGCCATAGAAACCTGAAGCACCTCAGCTGCGTCTAGCGGGAATAAAAGGACAGGGGGAGGACGGAGAGGGAAAGAAAGGGGGAGCGCGGTGACAGCTGGAATCGTTTATTGATTGCGGCTTTCCACAATTATTAGTGATCAGGAAATGAAAGGCGCGGTAACCGTCCCACTTTTCGGTGGACAGCTCGTCTCACTTTTCGGTGGACAGCTCAACCGCGCAGTGTGGGAAAGGAGGAATGTGGGAATGAAAGAAGCAAGAGAAAGAGGTGCCGTGGTAGAGGCCGAGGAGGAGAGGGGGGGGGGGTGAAACATTTTATCTAGAGCTCCGCCATTTTGGGAAGGTGGCGCCGTCTGTGTTCAGTTCCTGTCCCTAGCGTCGTGCCGGTATAATGTAGAGGCTAATGCCGGTATGCGCGCTCGCATTTGTCATCACAGTGGCTTCCACTTTGTGGTGCATGCAGCACGGCGAAAGGCTGCATCATCATCAGCCTGACTACACCGCTGCATCATCATCAGCCTGACTACACCCAGCCCCGCCGCGGTGGCTCAGTGGTTATGGCGCTCGGCTGCTGACCCGAAAGACGCGGGTTCGATCCCGGCCGCGTGGGCCGAATTTCTTTGGAGGAGAAATTCTAGAGGCCCGTGTACTGTGCGATGTCAGTGCACGTTAAAGAACCCCAGGTGGTCGAAATTTCCGGAGCCCTTCACTACGGCGTCTCTCATAGCCTCAGTCGCTTTGGGACGTTAAACCCCAATAAACCAAACTAAACCAAACCTCCACTGCAGGGCAAAGGCCTCTCCCATGTTTCTCCAATTAACCCTGTGTGGGCTGGAACACATTTTTCTTGTTTCTTTCTTTAGTCCCAATATAATCTGTCTTTTGCCAACTCTTTTCTCAATTTATTTCTGAGTCCCAAAATAATTTTTGTCCTTTGCCAACTGTGGCCGTCGTATCCCCGCAAACTTCTTACTCTCATCCGCCCACCTAACTTTCTGCTGCCGCCTTCTACGCTTGCCTTCTCTTGGAATCCACTCTGTTACCCTTAAAGGGCCACTGACCAGGGTCCGGACATTTTTGAAAAACAAGCCCACTGCATAGATGAGGCATCGAAGATAACCTCTGCAAAATATTAGAGCCATGCGCGCCCCGAAAAGCTGCGAAAATTCAAATCAAAGCCCGTTCGTTCTTTCATCCCTTCAAAAACGGGCCCGGCCCACTACTCTGCACCCCGCTGACGTCAAGGGGGGCTACTTTCGCTAAAGGCACTCCATTGGTGCATCGTTCTGACTGACGGGAGAAGGTTGGGCGTAGCCTTGGCGTCGCGTCGTCTGCACAAGGCTTTCCGCAGCGCCTTCTGTTCTGGCTCATGCCTACAAACCCGCATGAAGGAACAACAAAAAAAAAAAAACTGCGGAGGGAGCGTGCGGCGACAGCCTTGAACCCTAGCCATAAAAAGTAAAAAAATAGTAAAACTGAGGGAGTTGGTTCGCCCCCCTCCGCTGCGCCCAACGTTACTATTGGCTGCGCCGTCGGCCAGACTCCCAGAAGTCCTTGCGAAAGCGCGTGACTTCCGGCACACGTTTTGGCGTACCGCTCGGACAGCGACGGCATCTCCTGAGTTTTCCTTCCTCCATGCTTAAGAATGACCGCGTCTGGCTGCGCACTCGCCACCTACCGCCGCGCCGGAGCTTGATGTCGTTTGATTTATCTTTGCGGCATGGTGAAAGAAAATTTGCACGCGCTTTGTCCATCATACTTTGAAGAACTCGGAGGACGACTCGGGCACGTTACAGAGCGAAGATCGAAATCTGTGATGGCATCGATCCTTATGAACTGTGCATCGGCAAGGACGCTACGCCGAACGTCGACCTGCTGCCCGCCGTGACGCCAGCCGACATCGTAAATTTACTTTGTCTTTACAAGTCACGCCACTTTGCAGCAGATGAAGGTCTACAAGAAGGCCATAATTATTTTACCAGCGGATGGGTCAAGAGCATAGCAGCAAAGCAGCTTGCTTCAGAGCGTGCCATCCTTTTGAGCGTGGTTAGTTGGCAACGCATTTTCACATGTTACATTCAGTCGTTAAGCTTCACATTTTTTCCATTTTCTCCACTTTTGTGCTTTTCTGTTCCTGTAGGCAATATTTGCTTCGTTTCCTTGTTGAACGCTACCATTTTGTTGCTTACAACTGCCGCACGCGTTCAGCGGCAACTTTCTAAAAATGAGCTAGTGACTAGAAAATAGCGCATAAATTGTGAATATATGACCAGCGAAGCGCCGATACTCTCACAATTGTTAGAAAAACCAACCATTTATCAAGCCCCACTGCTTGTTCTAGTGCGGGCTTTTCTGAATCCTGTAAAACATAGGTGGAACTATCTAGCATTTTGTGGATAAGGTGGCATAAAACCGCACAACAAATTAGACTGCTCGCGCTCAGCAAAGTAAGTGGTCATTTGAAGAAAGTATCTGGTGGAGTCACTTTATTTGACATTTCACATTTGAAAAAAGTGTTTGCTGAAATCATATTGGACATTTCAGGTCAACCATTCTCAGCGCCTGCGGGAGATACCTCAAAGTGTACATTCTGGCCAAAGGATATGGCACTGTCGAGACAGCTCATTGCACCTGCATTGCCAGTGCACGTGAAGCATACATGCTCGCATGTTCACTTTTCGCCATAGAGACAGCTGCGAGGCTGAGAGGCTCGGCGACTTGTACGGAAAAGAAAAATGCCTGGCTGCTACCTCATAGCCGGAATGTTGAATTCCGAAGACTAAAGGAGATCAACTTCTCTTCAGCAAAAGCAAGGAAGAAAAAGATGGACAACATTACAAACACCAATATTACTGGAGATGCAGTCCCTTCATCGCATAAGCTGCAGCCAATCCCAGCTGCAACAAATGCAGAGATTGAAGAATGCTTGTTAGCAATAGCAGATGCAGGAGCGACGCCAGCGTTGTTCACACTACATGAGCTCACTTTTTCATCTACCACGAGCAAAAAAGCCTGTGCTTCTTTGAAACCTCGTATGTGAATACGCTGCATATGAAAATCAGCGTGCTCTGGTGAGCCGAGCTGAAGGGTTCTCGAAACAAATGATGATAACAGAAGATATGGTGCAGCATAGAGAAGCCTTGACGAGAGAGCAGTCAAAATGTGCAAAATAGTTTGCATACAAAGATGGCCGTGTAACTGCTTCAGTTATGAAAAGTGTATGCAAGACGATTGTGAACCGCCCATCATTAAGTTTGTTGAGAAGAATCTGCTACCCAGAGGAAAACAAGGTTTCATGTGAAGCCACAGAATAGGACTTAAACATGAAAGTGCCGCCCTCTCCACCTACCAAGAAAATGCAGAGCAACGCCACATGAACATGACACTGAGAAGAGCCGGCCTTTGTTTAAGTGCTAAATATCCCCACCTTGCAGCATCCACAGATGGTATTGTTAGCTGTCTGGGATCCAGTGAAGGCATTGTTGCCCTTATTGACTTGCAGTTCATGGACTAGGAGCAGCATCGAACCGCAAAGATTTCTGCCTGGAGGCTATAGTCCAGATGGACTTCTCTTAAAAAGGACGCCTGACTACTTCTATTAAGTCCAAAAACAGCTAGCGATGTGTGCGGCGAAATACTGTGACTTTGTCGTTTGGGCGCCAACCTCAGTGCATGTTGAAAGAGTAATTGAATACTGTGCATTCTTTCAAGGAACTCTCGAATTGGCAACACGATTCGCATGTTATACTACCTGAAATGTTTTCACAGTATTTAACCCGAAAAGATGCACCACAGGCTGGCGCTAGCTCTCAAAAACCTGTGTACTGTTACTGTCGAGGCCCAGAGACAGCAAAAATGGTTGCATGCGACGGGGAACACTGCCCATACAAATGGTTTCACTATGCTTGTATTGGAATGAAGCGAGCACCAAAGCAGAACTGGTTTTGTGCAGGTTGTGTTCAACTAAGGAAAACATAGCAGAGTCCTTGGAACACAAGTCCGTACTTTCGGTAACTTGTTACCGTAGGAGCGGATTTAAGGAGAGGGCGATCGTCTCCCCCTCCCTCCCCCCCAAGCGAAAAATTTTACGTAGCAAAACTAAGCTGAAGCCCATTTTTTTCACAAAAAAAGTCCAAGAAACACACTGCTCAAATGGAACCGCCCCATCCAGGAGTGACCCATAAATCCGCCCCTGTGTTACCGTTTGTTGTCCTGGGTTAGCGATTGAAGAAGATGTTTCATACCAAAACTTCTTGCAAGTGAACGCTTTATTACATGACGACCACTTATCATCACCCACATTCAAATGGTTCAGCAAAGAATGCACGCAGAAAGTGAAGAAACTGCTTTGCTCCAATGGTGCCACAACACACCCGTTTACTGATTTGTTGTATTATTCAGAGCCCTTCCAGTCTCAATCCCCGATGGGACTCGCAGTATCAGATAAATGAAAATAAAATAAATAGATATCCCGAGATGGTGTCTGCTGTGCGATGTCCCTTGAACAGACACACCGAAACGGAAGTTCCATCTCATCCATCACTCCTGTTGGGATCAGTCAAACTATGCCCAAATACAAGCTGGGCTGAATGACATAAAACGACGATACCAATTTTTTCTAGAGGTGTGAACTGGTGTCCCTGTTTGCAAGTCGCATACTCTAGTGGCAGAGCGGACTTCGTTACGATGTACTTGTTACGAACCAAGCCGATAACCCTCTCAACGTCAACTCTGACATTTGCAAGATTTCTCGTTGCCTCGACATCCATTGCTGAAGTTGTCTTTTGCCTTTAGTGAATGCAGGTATGCTCAGCCTTGCACAGTACAAGCCTATACTGTCTGCAATATCAAAGACTCGATCAGCCAGTATCACATCACCTTGAGACAAATGGTCAAGAATGCCACTGTGCTCACTAAAATGTCAGGGGTCCTCCCTCCCCAGCCACCAGAAATAAAGGTGATCACTCCCAGGGGACATATTTCTGCGAGGTACTTGGCCGTATTACTATACTTGTACTGGGACCAAGTCTCACGTCTTGGTTGCAGGGATGATGACCGTTCAAGCTTAATCTCAAAGCAGCCGAGAATGACTGCTACCTTTTCTCCAAATGAATAAAAAAAGGCTTGGGTCATGGTCCTCCTTATTGCATGCCTTGAGGGCCATGATATCAGGGGCTTTAGTCTTCAAAATGCGACATGTAGCCATTTGTCAAAATTAATATTTATATATATAGTTGATTCTGACACACAGAAACTATAAGCGAGGTCCTGGAATGGCAGATGCAACTTTAGCTTCATTAGGAATACTAAAAATTTCTGAAACTTCCCCAATGAGTTCTGTGGGGTGTGCTTAACAAAAGAGTCCAGAAGGTTGAATACAGTCAGCAGAACTGCAAAAATTCGGAAGCCCTGTGTAAGTTACACCTTGTCGGGGTCTTCCTCAAATGACACTTCTGACATCTCCATAGCCTCTTTCTGCCTTTTCAATGTGACCAGCTCGCCGTATACATTGCTGTAATCTTCTTCTAGGACATTGAGATTTTGGCACGTGAGGTCAGTTTGGACTTCAGCCTCTGGAAAAAGTATCAGAGAAGCAGAATTGCCTGTCAACGTGAAACTCTTGATATAATAAAAGGGGGGAACCTTTAAACTGTAAGAAGCTTGAGAACATGGTGCACACAAACCTATCATGTTTCAGACATCTGAATGGGGCTCACTGTAGTGGGCTCGTCAGGCTCGGGCTCTGAGACCGTGGCACGCCTGGGTGATGCTCTAGGCTCCGTGGACGGCTTGGTCACTGTGGCAGCATGCAGCTTACTCTTTTGCCGCAGCTTACACCACAGGAAACACGCGGATGGGATAGTAGTAGTCCGGCCATAACGGCCGTGGCCCAGCCGGAGACTCGGTGCCCAGTCGGGGTTTCCATCATCCATCAAATTTACAGGTTTCCCTTTGAAAGAGCACATATGCATATGCATTAATTTCACTGTAAATCGCGCAGTTAACAACTACAGAGGTTGGCCAGTGGTATCAGAAAAAGCTCATATGAACGTCGCCGCCATATACAATCACGGTAGCAAGAGAGGAGAGGCCAGGCGAATTAAATGTTTTAAAACTGGACATAACCCGAAAATTCCCTTAACTGTGATGAAGTGAATTCCGCAAACACGGGCGTACTTTTCTATCTTCATCTTCATTCTTCGTCTATCTTCATTCTTGCCAGCCAAGTGCTCCGCTGCTTCTCAGACAAGAAGAACCTTGTTCGTGCACACTGGTTCTTTATAACTGCGAGCAAACTAAACAGTCCGATGTTTCGTTGTGCCCTATCATTGGCAGCAGAAGAACCGCTTCTTGTTCTGCAGCCGAAATTAACGCAAATCGTCATCGTGAAGACGGTGATTACCGCTTTCTTACGATACAACTGCGACAACCTACGATCACCGGCATAGAGTTTCTTACTGTACACTTACACACTTACGCTTACTGCACATTTCTGATACTATACACTTACTGTACACTTTTGATATTATAGACGGAAAGCTGGCGGCTCTTCACTTCATTCACCATGGACACCCGAGGAATGCTGGGAAGACAGCACACCGATTGAGATTTAGTGGCTTACATTGAAGACATGATGTTGGGCTAGTCCATGGAGGAAGGAAAATTCAGGAGAGGCCCTTTCCATACAACACCGTGGGAAAAAAATGTGGGGGAAATCACGCGGTTTTTCTCGATCGGACGGGTATCTTGTCCGGACGCAGCTTCTCAACGGCGTCATAGTTGCTATTTACAGACTGGACGGCAGCAGAGGGCTGCTACGTAGGCGTACCTTCCTCTAGAGTTTCTGTTTTTGGTCGTGCTCACAGGCTGACGTTGGCGCCGTTCACTCATATCTCAAGGTAGAATTCAGTGGGAAACTCTCGTTGTCGCGTGCACGGATTTGAACGTGCTCGGCGACAACGATCGCATGGGCATTTCGTCTACTACGACACTGCTCGGAGCCGTCGGGAGACCGCCGCTGCTCCCTGAGGGGCATTCGCGCTGTTCGTTCACCAGTGATTAAATACGGCGTTCGTTACAGAGCGGTCGTCAGCGTATTGTGCGAACGTTTTATTTCTTGTACGTGCTTTGTGCGTGTGTCTTTCGCGCTCCTGTTTCCATCGACAGTGAAGCCTCGTTGCTACTTACGCGTATTGTTGCAACGCTCTAGCGATTGTAACTGGTGTTATTTTAATAACTGCCATTTTTGTTTTTCGGCGATTGCGCTTGTGTGAGCGCTGGGGGCCATGACATGGGCGAAGTGCGATATTGTAAAGGAAGCAGCTGCGCTCGCTTTGCTCTCAGTATGCAGGAACTTTGTTGGATGCCCGTTTGAAGCGTGGGACGTTTGAAGCGTCTAGCGAGCTATTTGCCTCATGGGGCGTGCTGGGTTCAAGTGTTTTCGTTCATATAGAGGTCAAGTCTATTTTTGGTCGCGCGCTATTTTTAGGCCCATTTCTTGTAGCAGGTTTTTTTATAATTGCTTTTTTTGTAATTGCTTTTATGGCCGTGGTCATGGTCAAGAAGTGCGAAAAAGGCGAAGCTTTAATTGAATTTGGAAGCCTTTTTTCACACGTGTTTATCGTGCCCATGTCCTGTGATAGTGTTGTTTGTGGTAAAAAGTACTTGGTGAAAGGATTATCTGCATATGCATTGAATTTCAATGATGCCTGCGGTTATGTTGAAGAAAACTAATTCGATGCGTTCATTACGTTCAATAAATTGACCTTCAGTGTCTGTATTGTCGATCACAAGTAAAATATGCTACTATGCAGTGATATTACAATCCAGTATTCCACCAAGTAGAGAAAATTGGTGCGTACAGCTGCAGCTCTGCACGTTAAACATGAAACCCAGCATTGAAATAATGCACAACACTGTGAAACCTATACTGCAGCCACTGGGTACTCCTAAACTTCTAAAAAAAGTATGAAAAGCCATGGTCATATATATTATGCACCAAACTAGATCTGTGGATGTGAAACATGCTATGTTGCAGTGCTACAAAGGGTGGATTTATGGATGATTCTTAAAGGGGGGCGGTCCCATTTGAAACATGTATTTCTTGGACTTTTTTTCGTAGAGGAAAAGGGGTTCAGCATGGTTTTCCTATGTAAATTTTCAGGATTTGGGAGGGGGGCGACACCTCCATAAATCCTCCCCTGCCGTGCTACAGTATAGGCACTTCGGCCATCTCCGTTCCTGTCACCTGTATGAGTGGCGCTTGGAGTTGTGAATCAAAAGTCATTGTTGGCACGACCACCATTATGAACACGTTATGATACTACATTTTGCATTCAGGGTCGACCCGCCGCGGTGGATCAGTGGTTATGGCGCTCGGCTGCTGACCCGAAAGACGGGGCTTCGATCCCGGCTGCGCCGGTCGAATTTCGATGGAGGCGAAATTCTAGGGGCCCGTGTGCTGTGTGATGTCAGTGCAAGTTAAAGGACCCCAGGTGATCGAAATTTCCGGAGCCCTTCACTACGGCGTCCCTCGTAGCCTGAGTCGTTTTGAGACTTCAAACCGCCATAAAGAATAAAGCAAGCATTCAGGGTCAAGAACTCAAACTTATTTGTATATTTGCCCATCCTCACTGTTGTATGAGAAAGCATTTCTTGCATGGCCAGCTGCACGAAAACATGCTATGAAGATGAATGCAGTATTCAAGACCAAAAAAAAAAAATACTGCAGGATTTTTCTTGTCCTCACTGCTGGAGCAGAAGGCACTGTTGACACAGCCAGCTGCCCAAACATACTCAATGGAGGCAGATTACAATACTGAACTTCAAGAGCAACATTAAAACTCAGGTTGAACACTAAGCCATGGTTTGACCATGCATGACAGTATTGTTCATGACTCAGCATAAAACTGAGAGGGTTGTGCTATCCACCAGAGAGCGTGGTTAAAGTGTGGCGAGTATGTGGGCCACTTTTATGCGAGCATAGCATGCAAACAACCAGACATCAAAAACGTTGGTCAGGGATCTCATGCATGAAGCTCTAAATGCATTCTAGCAAAGAAAGATTTTTTCTTTACGTACAATGACATGAGCACATTTGACACCTGTCCTCTCAAAAATTATTGTGCTCTCAAATACAAAGTGTTGCAGATGGCCATTTAAATTTAAGCCCCATGCTAGCAAGCTGGACACGGAAATCTTCCAGGGAAGCCATGTACTAAAACGTTTCAGGAAGCTTAAGTTTAAAGGCAGTACTTAAGGTGGGATAGTTGGTTCGGAAGAGTCATGAAATACACAGCGTGATCCAAGACACACAACATAAAAAAAGGAATGAAAGATGATAAAAGGCACAGAGTAACAAGTTCTATTTCAGTGGCACCATGTGTAACAGTTTATATAAGGGAGCCCTCCACTACGGCGTCTCTCATAGCCTTAGTAGCTTTGGGACGTTAAACCCCATAAAACCAAACCACATTAAACCAAAAATAGAACACAAACAAGCATGCACTTCAAGGTGCATTCTAGACTTGGTTTTCTTTTCTTCTGCTATATTTTGGCAGCAAATGTATATACACAATTTCACTGAACTAGAATTTTGTGCCCTTCACCTCATCTGGTGAAATTAATCTTCTAGCCCTGCGATTAACGCAAGACTACGATGAACCGGATGTAAGTATACCAGTATATTTCGCTAAGTGCAGCCTGCAAGAAACCCAGGGACACATACCTCCGCCGTTTCAGAACGACGCTGGCAAAAGCGGCGAAAGACACTGCGTAGCGTGGTGGGCCACCGCAATAAGTGAAAGAGAAAGTTCCTTCCTGCGCTTACCGCAGTTGCGATAAGCGCCTTCGCCGAATGCTGCTTGGTTATGACCATGCCAGGCCGGACTGTTTCGTTCGAAGAGAGCGGGGATGACGCGGAGACGACGCGGCAAATAGCAATAATTAGAAGCAGCCGAATGTCTCGCGCGAATATTTCCGAGGTCTCCCGTACATGAACAACGGTCAGAAACCAAGCGCCACTCGCACTGGAGTCTCTTTAGGCCAGCTCCCTCGCTGGGTTTGAAACGCGCGCGCGCTGAGAAAAGTAAAAAAGAGCGCGCCCGGACAACAGGACGCCGAGCTCGTTTTCGGCTTCAAAAAAATGTCACGTGACGGCCACTCCTTTAAATTTTCCTTCCTCCATGGGCTAGTCGGTTCATACTGATTGGCAAAAAAAAAAAAAAAAAACTGCGCGAAGACGACGGTACAAGGAAGAGGCACAAAGAGGTACACACAAAGCGCAGAACTTCCAACTGACTTTACCTTGTTCTTAGGAAGAAGAGTAGAGCCCACAGTAGAAAATACACTGTCTTGTTGACTGTGCTACGGATTGGAGTTTTTTTTTTGGTTGTTCAATTTCGTTTTCATCACTGTAATTTTTACTGATGTTTGTGCGCTTTGTGGTTGCGTGGTGCAGCTACGCACGCAGTTCATTTGAGATCCGAAGCATCCGAATTCGCTTGGCTCGGAGGTGAGCACAGTGTCTGGTGCCGGCTAGGCCTGAAGTCCGTTTGCCACCTCAGTGGGAGTCATTTGTGGGAGCCATTTACACAGCAAGGTGGATTTTTCTCGGTGGGAGCCAGTGCTACCTGTGCATTGAAAGGTGAAAGAAGGAAACAAAGTTTTTTGTGTATTGAGAACTCAGCAGTCTGCGCGAGGATTGCGTTTGGTTCATTTCGAAGACTGGCGGTGGCCGCGCATTGTATGCAGGAACGACTTCCGCTAAATGAATTAATTCACGCAAATACCCGCTTGTTACTTGTCATGCATGAACATAGCAATCCCTTACTTGTGGTAGGAGTTTCCGCTTCCTAATTCATGTTGTTCTTGGCAAAATCTTAAGCGCAGCGCCAGTACACGGCAAGAAACGGCACTTAGTGTGCGCAAACTAGTTTCTCACAGAAAAGCGAGGCCTCGGGCAAGTTTCTCATCGTATGAACCACAGTCTACGCACGGATATGGGGCCCGAAGCCGTAATAACAAACGACATCATTCAAATGTTTATATTAAGGCGAAAGCCTTTAATGCCTCATACTGTCGTTAGCAGACGCGTCGGCAGGAGTGTCGACAGACGCGTCGGCAGATTCGTCCGCCTTTCGGCGTCACTGCTTAAAAGGCTCAAGGTTCCAGCATGAATAAAGGCGCATCTAGTGAATGCATAGGCTTCATAAATGAAATAAAAGGAGTGAAGTCAAGAAAAGGAAAATAAAAAGTAAAAATAAGAAAATAAACAAAAACAAAAACAAAAATTAAGATGTGAAAATAAAAATAAAAGCAATAAAATTAAGAAAAATAGCAAAAATAAATAAAAAAAACCAAATATGAGAAATGAAAAAGTAAATAAAAACAAACAGTGGCCAGGAAACGCTTTCGCCTTGCAGCACTTTAGAGAGCCAAAGTGCCCCCTGAATTTTTTTTCACAATACATAACGAAAGCTTCTGTAGTGTACTATTACGATACTATACTATAATGTACAGATTTTTTGCAAGGATATTTGCGCTAAAAGGTGTGTTTTTTAAAGGCAAAAAATATTTTCTACTGTTCGCTATATTTGGCGGCATGAAGAGAAAGCTTTCTCTCGCCATGGGCAAATTAGGTGGTCGTTTACGCCTATCTGCTTTTATGCTAATTTACTGTGATGTACAGTTACCATATTTTATTACAGGACACACTGATTGCAAAACAACGCTTCCTTGCAGCATGCAATTTGCGCAAATTTGTATTTCTGCAGTCGTAGTCATGTTTCAGGGCCAAGCCAAGTACGCCATGCTGTCTTCCCGGCATTCAGTCGGTGGATGAAGTGCCCTTTAAGCATCTTTCCTTCCTCCATGCCTTTAAGAAACTCGCGTAGACGGTGGCGCCTGCTTTCCCTCTAGAAACTCTATGGATCTATATACCTCCTAGCGGCCACGAATTACAGACGCTAGCGCCAATTCCTCGTTCAGTTGCGTCCATATCGGTTGGTGACGCAGTTACGGCGTATTAATTTCCATGACAACGGACGACCGAAACACGTGGGCGCGGGGTATTTTCGCATGGTGTCTGCTTCACGCGCGGACTCTTCCAAAGTCGGGCCCGCTAGGGAAGGTGGGCAGATGTATCGTTGTTCGCCCGTTCTTTGCGCGGCCGCGCGCCGCGCTTTACTTAGGTTTTTGAGCACAATTTCTTTGCTGTTGTGACATGTGAAAATTGGTGGCGCTGCTGGTCAACAATGGTAACCGCAGCGCTGAGCTAATGTACGGAGAACAGAGATATTTTTCATGGTTTTATTGACACATATATATCCTTCGCGACTTTCAGTCTTAAAAAGATTTCTCAGAATGCACTACATGTTTATGCTACAGCATTCCGTTCAATGCATGTAATGTGTGTCGACGCACCAGAGGTGTTAAATTGATCGCAAGTGACGCAGCTGACAATTTCAATGCATCATTTCGTGCATCATTCACGCAATGCATGTGCGATCATTCCGTCCATACTGTTCACGGAGTACAGAAGGATCATTCTGTGCACTGCGTGCACGCAATTTAATGCATGCACGATGTACATTACAGTCTTAGATAACTGCAAAAAATTTATAGTATTTATGTAAACGCATGAAAGCAAACCACTATCACGCAATGACATTCACTGTCCATGCTAATACGAGTATATGCGACATCAATAGAATACAGTTAACATAGAGTTGCATAATCAGTTGCCGCGATGTGCCGACCCTTATTTGACCAAACATGATGACTGCTTCGTCAACAGCAGTGACTAAATCATAGTTCATGATCCACGGCGCCGAAATGAGTAGTGGCTCCCGCGAAAGCGAGTGCAAGTGGCGGTTCCCGTCGTATCCGCGCGGGTCTCACTGCACTCTTTGCAATTTCGAAGGCCACGGGCACAAAACCAAACACCACCGTAGCTGTCGCAGCACCGACATCACTGACACATGAAGGAACATGACGTAAAAGTGTATGTGACCGGCGCCGCAAAGCAGCGGCGACAGCGCCCGAGATGACGCTACTGACGGAGTACGCGAAATATGCAAGGGATGCGAGGTGGTAGCGACGGACGGGGGCTCAGACATTCAAGAGATAGAGATCTTTTCTTCTTTCAGCAACTTGTTGCAGTTAGATCTTGTTCTTTATAACAGACGCTAGCGCCAATTCCCCCTTCATGTACGTTCATAGCAGTAGGTGGCGCAGTTTCAGCGGCTTCAGCGGAGGTTTCATCAGTTAGCCGGGACGGAAGTTGTTCGGACTTTCCTCCCCCTGGTGGAGGGCTCCGGAATAATTTTGACCACCTGGGGATCGTTGACATCGCACAGCACACGGGCGCCTTTTGCGTTTCACCTCCATCGAGACGCAGCCGCCGCGACCGGGTTCGAAACCGGGCACTCCGGCTCAGTAGCCGAGCGCCCTAACCACTCAGCCACCGCGACGGGTTTTCTGTAACAGCTTCTTCAACAGGAGCGCGTTTGAGGACGCTAACATATCGCGACGCGGGAGTGCAAGACATGTTACAAAACAGCTTAAATGTGCAGTCCTTAACATGTTCTACAACTTAAGGCAAGAAAATTTTGCGCTGCACAATACAGAAGTTAGCTACTTTATCTTTGGTAAATAGTTAGCAAGAAAGGCGCATTTAAAAACAATGCGGACTAATGCGGGCCAGCTGGTCGCGCCCAATTGCAACGAACCTAGCTTAGGCCGTGCAAATTGCGTTCGTTGTATCTGAGGTTCGTAGTAAGTGGACTTCGAATGTTACAGCCAAAAATACAAAATCGGACGGTGTGGTGTTAGGCGGATGGGCGGGGGACTGGGAAGGCTGAGTGGCACTGTGTAAGGCAGTGTTCTATATCTGAATATGTATGTGGACAGTTTGAGCACTGAGGTGTGGAAGTGTTGCATGATTAAAATGCGAAATTGAAGGCCGTCAAAACCGATGTCGAGCCCAGATTTTAAATTTCAGAATTGACATCGCCGTTCGCGGTATCGAGCGTGAAAAGAAAAGAAAAGAAAGGAAAGGAAAAGAAAAATGCTTTGAAGCTTTCAAAGTTGGCTTTCCAGCATTGAAAATTGATAAAATGGCGTGGCCCGAATAAAATACAGGCGCAGTTTACTTCTTTTATGACGCAGAAGATGTTGACGTGATATCCGTGACGATACCGTTCACACGGACACCATTTTAGCAACCTGCAGTGCGGCAAAGCCATATTGACGTGCTATAAAAAGTGTATTTGCCACTTTCGATATTTCGAATCACGTTGCCGATTCAGAAATTTTATAAACTGTGCTTACCTTCGATATTGGAAACCTTTAATTTCGTAATAAAGTTTAGCGCCCTAAAACCCAGAATTAAAATGCTGATTAGTTAATTTTGCCTAATTATTTGTCTTGTTTTTTTTTGTTGCACTCAGTTGCTCAAAAAATGTCTGACTTGCCGTACAATCCCCTGCACAGACCGCACCGACGTATCTTTCACGGCTTTTCAAAGAAAATGGTGCACTGAATAATTTGAAACGCATGTGCAGCTGAAGGCAGCAGCGTAATAAATATATGTTCTTTATAATAAGGGAGTAATTACTCATTGGCATCCACCCGAGCGCAGCCATACGGCTACAAAGAAAAGCTATACAGCGTTCTCAGAAACTTCGTAGTTAAAGAAAAATTCGTCCTGGTCCGGGGTTCGAACCCAGGACCACCGCTTCACCGGAGCAGTCGCTCTACCAATTGAGCTAACCAGGACGGCAAGCTTATGGTAGGGCGAGAGCGAATTGATCAATAACTCGAAGTGGGAACTGTGTTGGACCAGGACGAATTTTTCTTTAACTACGAAGTTTCTGAGAAAGCTGTATAGCTTTCCTTTGTAGCCGTATGGCTGCGCTCGGGTGGATGCCAATGAGTAATTACTCCCTTATTACAAATCTACTCCATCTTGGGGGATTCCCCTAAACATTTGACCAATATATGTTCTTATACTCTATGCTGAGGATGCCTTTTGTAAACGTAAGTACTCGGCCCTATATATAGATGCTTAGAATTTAGAACGGCTTCGGGACATGCCTAAGAGACAGCCAGCATTTTTTTCTCCTCCATTTTTTTCTCGAAAAGAATAAAACAAGTGTGCTTTCTCTGAAATGCGTTATTACCGTTTCGTGTCTGCACAAGTTGCTTCATGAGCCAAGTGGAAGTTCATGGAAGCGCTCGCCCTGAGCTCCTCTCTTGTCGTCGCTTTGTCGCCTTAAGCCTCCCTTCAAAATCAAGCATTTCTTGTTTTATTTACATAGAAGAAATAAATGTATTGTAATAGCTGCTCCTGCAATCAATGCATCCACAAAAGTTTCAGAGGATGACAGCGAGGTACCAGTGCTGTAGCAGTTGTCACTTCGGTTAGAGCAGTGCTAACAAGAACATTCATTGCTAATATTTTCGCTTAGAATGTATAACATCACGGACTAGAGCGGAGAAGGTTAATTGCCGCAATTCCTTCGGGAAGTCACCGCGTCACCGCACTTCCACAATGAAGTACAAGAAAAGAACGGTTCTGTGTTCTGTCAGTTGGACGCAGCCGCGCAGCGGTTCCCGCGTGCAATTATTAGACGAGGTGGACGCTGTTGGCTGTAGACGCAGGCATAATCTGGGGCTCCAAAGATCTGTGCACCAAGACTCAAGCGACCATCGTCACGTTTAGGCGGCCGCGCCTCTTCACTGCGGTGACACGATACGGTTGCAAGCACCGTTACTGCACCTCACATTGCTGTTAGGCTACCAGGCGGACAGCAAAGCAGTACACCGGTACCTCATAATTACAGCACGGGCACAATCATTAACGCAGAGCGTTTGTTAAAAGATGATGTCCTACGCACAGCCGATTATGCAAGGCAAATGAGATAGTTCGCCTCTGAGCGATACGCGGCGCTGCATCTGGTTAGTTTTTCCCAGTTTCCAATATCTCTCTCCTCCCTCCTCGTGAGGCGCTGTGGATCTGGATACCTCGATGTGAATCTGTGTAAGACAGGGGGCTCTGCCGTCTCAATGATATACAGAACACTGCTCACTTAGCATCTACGAATCGTAACCGAGTATATGAATGAAGGCACTTCATGGTCCGTTATTTGTTAAAGCAAGGCTTTTACGGTGACAACTGAACAGTTAGACTGCGTTCTTTTGTCGACGTCCTTGTTTAACACTCGTGATGCAAAAAAAAAAAAAATAAAATAATCCTGGCATCAGTGGGATTCAGACATGTTTCCGCACCTTCTGAGGCCAGCACACTCAGATCATGCAGATTCAGTACCGAATGTTTTTTTCCTTCTTTTTATTGCCTTACCTGCAATGCAGAAGTTGGAAAAAGCACCTAAAAGGAATGAACACATTTTTATTTTATATAACTGGCGCTCCTGTCGCTAGTTTTCTGTTCTGTAGTTGTTGGTAGTTCAACCAGGGTTCACCTTTGCATTAACGTACGCTAGCAGCAGTTTACTGCCCTTGCCAGCCCACCCTTGAAAAAGCGTCTGTGTTGGGACTCGAGGAACCTCCTTCTTTCTTTTGCGAAGAGCTGGGAGCTGTCCAGGAGGCGCTTTCTTCTGTGGCCGTCCTTGCCTTGTCTCCTACCGCTTGCGGGAGGTACGGGGTTCGTTCCCCCAGTGCCGCTGGGCACCCACCGGTGAAACGATGGGTACAAGTTTCTGTCGGCCTGGCGCTCGGATCATGGGCTAAAATGCTTGGGAAATAGATCTCTGACCCCACCTCGAGTAGACAAAAATATCGCGTGCCTTGGCGCTCCTTGGCCGACAATTCATCAGCATCATCATCACCTTGTCTCCTATGGCCCGCATTGTCATCCGCACCGATGCCTTTCGGGCAATACGCCTACTAGGACATGTTAGCTGCAGCCCAGTGATTTGCCAAAATATTCATGGTATAGCAGCTCACATTCCTCAGTCAATACGTATGGAATGAGTTGCACGTGGCCTCCTGAGTTCGCAAAAACACGCTGCGATCCGCGTGCCCCCCCCCCCCTCTCGTCACCGCCTCAAGATCTCGGTCTGGATTCCGAAACTTTCCTTCTGACGAGCAAGGAGCACCTCAGGCGCCCCACATATGCTCAGGTCCTTCCGTGTGCGGTAACCCTCCCCCGTAGTCTCACCAGTGCGGAGAGGTTGCCCTCAGTACGGCTGTCACTCGGAACTGGCTTCCCTTGCGTGGCTTGTTCATCGCCCCGGGTGTCCAGTATGCCTATCCCAGGAGAGAGAGATCGAAGCCGACATTCACCATCTACTGCGGGTCTGCCCAGCTTTAGCGCAGACAAGAATCCGGCACCTGGCTTCAGCGTGTCTTTCGCAGTACATTTATGCATCTTATGATGCCTGGTCGCAGGGACGGCATCATTGCTATCACCTAGACTTCGTTCGATTTACAAACCTCTTTTCAGTATGTAACCACCCTTTTTGTTTCATTTATGTAATTACTTCCTTTTTGTGCCCTGAGACAGTAAACAACACCCCCTCTCCCCCCCCCCCCAAAAAAAAAAAAAAAGAAATCGCAGTTTCTGCACGGTGCCAAGTTTCTCTAGATGCTGATAGTAATAATAGTATTAATAATTCACTCGACCAGTCCGTATTTAACACGCCACAAAAAAAGCCTTGCGGTCTTGTCATTCCATCTAAGATAAAACAATGATACATAAAGAGGTGGCTTGTAACGAAAAAACAATTTTGACGCTTAAAACAGGAAATGAGGGGGAAAAAAATGTGCCTGACTGTATAAAATGGCACAACAAAGCCAATTTTACGGGAAGTCCTCGCTCAGTGATCATAACCAAAACAATAATAGCAAGCAGTATGTATCTACAGAAGAGGTACACACAAACATGCGCGAAAGAAAAGCGCAGTCAATGTGAGAGCTTCAGAGTAATAGGGAATTAGCTCACAGACGCATTGCGATACGCTAGTTTATTAACATTTCAGTCATTATATCGAGGCGCACACACTCAAGCGCAACCGGAGCATTACTGATAAAAAAAAACGAGAAGAGAAAGAAAGGAAAAAGAAAAAAAAAAAAGAGGGGAAGCTGTACAAATACTGTAAAAGCATCGAAATTGTGAAGAGAAGGTGGACGTATTGCGCAATCGCCTTCCGCTGTCGAATTTTGCTAAGCAAATAAAGGAAGGCTCTGAGTTTCGAAAAAAAAAAAAAATTGCAGGTGACGCTTAAGCTCCGCCTTAAGCGTATGACGCGATAGCGTAATGTTTAATTCTGATATATGCACAAGGTCATTCTTTATTTTACATTCATAGATCCCTGGAAGTCCTCGTACTCCTCCTGGCGCAATGGGGCAGCGGTTAAGCGATGCCCTGCGATGCCTGCGATGGCGGGCGCTCCCATAGGTGGAACTTGTGCGATCCAGGTTGCTCTTCCCGAATGAACAATCATTAATTTAACTGCCACCTGCCACGGTGGGCAGTTTGCTCACCATCCGGAGGGCAGTGTGTGATGACGCCACAAGGTCACGTGACCTGAGTGGCCCACCTGCCTCCTAGGTCCTGCACCCACGCGTTACCAACGGTACAGATACAAATCGTCATCATCATCGTCGATGGGCAGTGGTGACACTGCGGATCGAGGGTGGTGGTGAGTGGAGAGGGGGGAGCAATTACTGTGTTATTGTTTCTGAGCGTAACATATTACAAGCGATAAAAAGAAGTAATCTCCATAATGCACAAAGACAGAGCTTTGAGGAAAAGCGAACCTGCTTAGAGCTGCAAGTTTGCCAATAATTAAGCGCATCAATTTTCAAACACTGCCATTATGGTCCGCCCCTCTCCCGCTTGTTACACCCAGAGCGGCGTGTTTACTTATGTCTGGCGGAATGCTACTTGTACAAAGTGCACACCAAAATATACAGTATTCCGCACAAAATCAGTGAAGCATGAAAACTGAAGCGTATGTTAAGCGGACGAAACCGAAATAGGGCTGTTGTCTGCTACCAAGGCGCAACCGTGTCTCTTGCCTCCGAAAAGCAAACGCACTTTGATTTTATTTTGTAAGTAATTAGTTAAGGGTTTTTATTGGTTTCCTAATGTATAAACCATTGCAGATTCAGGAAAAATATCAGCTGGGAAGTTCCCAAAGAAATTCCCAACGGCGAAATTTTCATGTAGCTTTACTTTAGAGCATTTTTCTGTTCGCAGTCATCCACCTAAAATCAACTAAAATGTCAACTAAAACTCTAACTAAACTGATCAACTAAAATGATCGTAGCTAAAGCAACCATTCTGAGGATCCCGCACTCTGCAACGCTCGTTCATAGGCTAACCTTAAGGTTCGCACAGTCGCTATCGCTATGAGTTCGCGCGTGCGACTGTAATCTTTCGAGTATTCAGGGCTTGGCGCGCTTTCTCTAAAACCTGGGGAAAAAAAAAAGTTGGCAGTGGCTCAGCTCTGCTATGCCAGGATTACGTAACTGGAGCAGTGATGTCACGTTGCTCTGCGCCGGCGGCAGCAGCGGCAGCAGCGGCAGCGGCGGAGCGCGCGGCGAGGCGCGCCAGCTGTGCGCAGTGACGCCACTCGCTCCTCGCGCATGCGCAGTATGGTCGACGGAGGGAGCACGCGAAACGGCGAGACTGTGGCCAATGTAGCTCACGCTACTAAAGTGTCATACGAGGTTCTTTCAGACGTTACGTTGTTTTGAATTGTCTTCTACGAACCAAACGTTTTCAACTGAATCTTCTCTGCTGGCATTCGTAAGTTGTTCTACTGGTCTTAACTAATGAACTAGCAGCTTATCAAAAATGCCTTTGCTGTCCTATTTTGTAGAACTTTTTTTTCCGGTTCAATCTTTTGCCTATCTAGCGTTAGGAGTGGCTACTTGTGACGTGATGATGGGCAGATGAACAAGCAGTTTCATTCGCCAGCTCCGGCATCGAAGGCACAAGACTGACCAATGACAAGGAATCAAGAGAGAGAATTGTGAAAAGAATTGTTACAAAATGCGACTGCTGTTCCCGCTAAGCGACCTTAAACAGTATCTCTTCAGTTTAATTCTCGCTAACAGGGGCCAGTTTTCACATCCTCGGCTCGTGTTACCTGGGACACCCTGTAGCTGCTGGCTGACAGCGTCCGAAAGCAGCGGCACTGCTAACGAGAGGATTCGGCGCTGTGTGTGGCGCTGTGCGTGGCGCAGTAACTTTCACGGCGCACCGCAGCGGCTGCAAGCGTCGTCGGAGAAGAAGAAGGTGCACTGCACACGAGTAAAATTGATCGCGCCTCGCGGTGCACCGGTGGAAGCGGCGTCGGGGAGCGCCATAGCGGCGGAGCAGGTCCTTGCGGAGGGAAGATGACCCCCGCGGCGTTTCCGGCGGCGGAGGCGACACCGGATGCGGTTCCATTAGAGACTGCGCGGCCGTCGACAGGGCCGGGCAGAAGCACCGCGGCCGATCTCTGGGCGCCACGAAGCAGATTACTGCGCGCGGGCTACACCTGTCGCCGGAGGTGGGCGGGAGACCCCGTGTCTGTGCAGCTCTGCGCGCTCCTCTTTTGTCCGAGTACGTAGCAGCAGCGCCGAGTCTTTGCCCGAGGGCCGGGCGGGAAGTAGGGGGGGGGGGGGGGGGGGGAGGAAGTTGGGTGTGTGGTGGTGAGGTGTCACGACTTGAGAGTTGCGGTAGTGATCCCGCGGCGGCGCAAGGTCTGTGCTCGCGAGTGTGCCACTAGGAGCGTACATACGATGCGCACTTCTCGCGTCACGGTATATGTGCGGTAGAGCTCCCTGCCTTAGTGGAACGTTGCAAAAATTCTACTAATAAATTAATAAATAAACAATAAATAAAACGGCGGCTGTTTGTTGAATTTTGTCTTCCGAGCTGTAACCTCATTTTTTAAAAAGAAGTTTGAATTCTCCCCGCGGCACACCACTGTCGGGTCGCGCTGGACTCGCTGCTGGCTTACTCAGAGGAAACGAGACTATAGAGCACCGTCTCTAATGCGTTGGGTCGCCTTTCCTTTTATTCGCCCTTTCTCCCTTTACAGACGTAAATGCGTCGCCCTTGCTCCTTCAATAACGCCTCTATGCGTACAGTCCGCTACAGCAAAACTGGCAGCGTGAAATAAAGCCGACATTTTGCCATTAATTGGCTTGCAGTAATTTAGGTTGCTCGACTTTTAAAGGACGCTGAAATACATACCAACAATATTTGTGTGCTATTGCGCTTCGTGTTCATTTTTTTTTGCTTCACGGCGAGAGCTGTTATATACGCATGCTTCCCGACGACTCGTGCGTGGCTCCGTTCGCGATCATGCGATCGGTCCCTGCACGCATCTCGAGCCTTGCGCTTCGTGCAACCTTTGTCATCACCGGCGGGACGCGCGGTCGTAAGACGCCGCCAAACGCTTGGAAACACCTCTTAGACGCTGCACGTAGCCGGGAGGTGAGGGCCTGCAAACGTGCGGCGGGTTAAACACAGGTAGAGCGCGCCTGGACGCTGCTGAAAACATCCGCGAATCTGTGCCCACACATTTCGCAGAAAAAAAATGGAAAGCGTTTATGCCACGCCACGTAATGCGGAAAATTCGGAGAAAGCAGTTTCGCCTGTCCGCGTTGGTGACACTTCAACCTTGACTCATAGCATAGCTCGCGGCACGAGCGTCCTCGCTCTGCCGAAGCCACTGTGTGCGCGTCTGTGCAGTGGTTGTAAGTGTTTAGTTACAAGGAAAGACAAGGCGTGGTAGTAGTCTCACAGTGGGCCCATATCTAGACGTACGTGGAATAGAATATGTAAATGTGCGACTTGCGGAAACAGAGCACTAAACAGAAGAGTGGGGCATAAGCAGTTAACGTGGTAAGTAGGCCATGAATTAACACTATCGTGCATTCTGATTAAAACTATGAGGCGCGTTTCATGCAGAATGGAAGACGTTCTTTGTACGTGGTGCCGGATCTGCGCAGCTTACGGCTGCGCAGCGTATAGTGGTGGCGGAAAAAAATCTGTCGCCATTACGGATTTTAACAGTCAGCCGTTTTCAGGAAACTGAATATCTTGCTTCCCTTGACGCCGAAGTAGCGGGAATCATTTCTTTGAACATCACCTGCTGCGGTATTTAACTTCATCTTCAGAAAGTTTTAGTACAGCACGGTATTACTTAAGAGTAAAGACGTCAAAACGTTTCAGCCACAGTCCTCTGGGGTCCCGGGATCAGTACAAAATGATGTGTGCTAGTTTTTTACAATTTTTTTTTTTGCGCTTTATTCATGTGGCAGCGTAGCATACTCACTATCGCGTGGAGAAAATCCAGAGCCGCGCTTTTCGCCGCACAAGCGGCGGCGTTGACATCGCCAGGGAGAGCCGCGTGCCCGCGGCGATGACGTAATTAGGCGCCGACTTTGGTTCGGCGCACACCGGAGGCGGTTTTGCGCCGCTGCTGTCCGGCTGCTGCTGCGTTGGCGGGGAGCAGCGCCTTCGCTCGGCGCGATGCCTCCCCGCCCTCCTCCACTCCTCTCGGGGCGCCGATAGCGGAGCCCGCCTTTTTGCTCGCCTGTCCAGGACGAGCGCGGGGATCGGCTTTTAGTGAGCGCTGGTTAAAAGAGACGCTTCTTCCTCCACCCCCGGAGCCATTCGTTTTCCCCCTTCCCGCTTTCCCGTCTACTTCCGGTTCTCGGGCGAGCGTGCCGGAAGTGCTAGTGAGTCACGCCACTTCCGGTCTTTCTTCCTCTCTCTCACATCGACAGGGTGCTTTTCGAATTGTTCGCCGGCATTCATTGCACTTGTTTAAAAGTCTATCGGTCTTGTTTGGTTGTTCTTTTGCCGCTGCTTGTTCGGTCGTTGTTCTCTCCAGTGGTGCTGATGGCTGGCACCGCGGTTAGCGCCGCACCCCCCCACAGCCAGCCGCAGAAAAGGGCACCTTCTCCCCATCTCCTAAGCGAAGCCCCTTTCGCCCAAGGTTCGCTGGGGCAGAAACATGGCCCGGTGGTGAAGGGGCGCCAGCGATTTGGTTCAGGGCGGAAGACGAGACCAAGCCGTCGCCTCTGCGTCAGGAACTCCCTGATCAGCCAGTGAGGCAGGGCAACAGGGTGAAGCAGCGCCTTTGATTAAACTTGACTTTTCTGGCCCTTTCGCATGATTACGGTTTACACTGAGTCCTACACGTACAAATACTGAGCAAATACACACACAGAATAAAGTCGCTGAGAGTATGAGTGGTCACTGGCGAGCAAAAAATTTAAGCTGTCTGATTTTCGCGTTCTTCAAGGCATGCTATGGGGGTAGATTGAAGGAATCATAGCGCAGTAATCAACAAGCGTAGAGTTTTTCCAATCTGGGAACACAATTCGAAATCATTAAAAAAAAAATTGAATCTCTTGCTTTTTTTTTTCCATAGGCAAGCTCCGTCTTTGGTACTGCCGTCAGCGGCTAACAGTGGTTTTAGTTACCAGCCCTGATGTCACAGCTTGTATTCACCGAACGTGGCAGGGCAAAGAATGAATGGATAAAATAACGGTTCAAAATTTTGTCGATGCTCTGCCTAGCAGCAAGAAATTCGACTTTTTCTTTGCTGACAGCTATTGAATAGCTAGTCATCTGTGCGTTGAAGGAAAAAAAAAATGTTTAAAATGACATTTATATTGACTAAGTGCACTCGTCCACAAGAGACTGAGAATCTTGTGCTCAAGTTCATGTTCCAGAAGCGTGGTCGAAAATGTCGACGGCGATTGGCGAATCGTTGTTGAGACGAGCAGGATCGAAGTCTACCGTGCCTAAATATTACAGCGTAAAAGTTCGATCTTCATTGACTCAAGCTCCGTAGAAGGTGCCCTTGTGCCCAGATCTTGCTCACTCATGAAAGCACGGCTATTATAGGAGTCGGTCAGCATTAATTCTGGTGCTGAATGTTTGATAGAACTTGCGTAGTGCATCGGTCGCTTGAAGCTGACGGGGCAATAGGAATCATGCCCCATTCCCATCGTCTCAGCTATACACATTGCAAAAATCTAGCGTTTAAACTGTTTCTAATGTCAGGTACATTTGTGCCTGCTCTGCTGCACTCGCGGCAATGAGACAGCCGCAGCGTGCTGATACCAGCAATGACTGTCAACGTATGTCCCTCCCCCGCATGATTACTGTAGTACATTATAATGGCAACAAGCATCCTTACGTGTTGGGGATTCAGCACTCTGTAAAGCGGTCTTCACCGTAGAAGGACCCCTGTTGAGGAGAAGCAAATTCTAATACGGTTGGTGCTGTTGCAGTTGGTCTGTTAGACGATCGTGTCATGTTAAATAAAAGATAGAAGGGTAGTGTGATGCATCAAGGTGCGTCAGAGTGTCCACGTGAAAATTATGTGCATCTTGAGTACAGCCATGACAGGAATGAACAGCGCGCAGTGGACAAGGACACAAGGAAAGAAACGACGAAACACACGAGCCACGAGTCCAGTGTATCTGCACAGGACAAGGGTACTGTGTGCAGAGTTGACGAATGGATTCTAGCCACCTTCCCTACTTCCCCAAGGTTCGTTCTTTGACCATGTATCCTCTGTAGCCTTACTCACGAGGAGAATGTACCCGTGCGCCGCATTCGGGCAGGGGCGGCTCTGACCCCGTCTGTCCGTCACCGGAGGCTTGGAAAGCAGCTTCCAGCGGCTTAGAAGTGCCCCCTACCTCCCTGTGGTGCTTCACCGGATGCTTATGATGTGCGACACTTGTTGCAGAAGTACCCTGTGACGGCTTATGTGCGAAAACGCTTCCTCAGAGACGTAGGCCTGGTGGAACCGCGAATGTGACTGTGGTAAGTGGACAATGCACAATCGCTATATCGGCAACCGGTATTCTTAGCAAATCTCGTCTGCACTCCTCCTAACTTTCTCCTACATGCCCATCTCCATTTATAAACCGACGCCTGATGGCACACTTAAAAAAAAATGAAGAAAATAAGGAGGTGTAAAAAACAAAACAAAAGGGAGGAATGCACAGGTTCGAGAAGATCAATATTTTAGGAAATTCGCATTAAGCGGGACAACGCAGTCAATGCTACGCGACTGAACAAATTTTACGCGAGCTTCAGGGAAAATGTTTCGTCACGCACCTCGTTAGTCAGACGAAATGAGGAAAGCCGGGAGGCTCAAATCCTGACGACGGGGCGCCGTGAAGATAAGAAATGATATTAGAATTGTTGCGAATACCAAAGCCCACGAGTTTGGGTATGCGATACAGCCAAGCAATAAGAAAATTGTTTGAAACAAGAAAGAAAAATTAAGATACACTTAGAAAATATAAAGCCTACCAAGAAGGCAAGCGCAAGCAAGGTCAAGCGGCTGAATCTGTGCCAAAGATTACACAGAAAGGTTAGTGGGTTTCGGTGGGGGGGCAGTGATATCTCCTTTCTCGAGAAAGCAGCCTGAGCAAACACCACACTGCGCCGTGTTCCGCAGGCACTTTTGTTTAGACGCGACGGTGACCTATGACGAGTCAAGATGAGCAGGGAGCGCGGTCGATCAGCCAGGAAAGCCGTTGCTTGTTAACTCGGCTACACGCGGCCGAGGGCTGGGCGACCCACGCACGGAGGCCTCGCTGAGCCGAGGGCGAGAGATGGAGCGCGCCGGAGAGATCGGATACCGTGCGACCGTGTGTCGGCACGCGCCCGCTACGGCCGCCCGGAAAAGAGCAATACCGAGGCAAAGGAACGAGAATCCAGGCAGACTCGTTTGTTCAGCCACGGCGGCGGCGGCACTGGCTGTTGACTGCAACGGGAGAAGCGGTGGCCCCCTTTGCGGCCCACCAGCGTCCTCGTCGAGTGCCATCGGGCGCCATGTTTTTGCTGGCCAAGTTGTTTGCCTTCGAGATGGCTCTAGTGCGGGCTCTCGCTCTGCGCGCGCCGACCACGCACTTGAGTGCAGCGAGCGGACACGAGTGGACCTCGACCGCTGACCAACCGCGCAGATGCGAGGCGTCTCTGATAGCCCGCTTTCTGGCACCGGAGAAGGCGACGCACCGCGGCGACGCAGGCATCTTTTGCCGCCTGCGTTTCACTCCCCCCCCCCCCCCCCCCCACACACACACACACGCACGCACACGCACACACAGATTGCCAGCACGAAGAACCATCGTCGAGGAAAGAGAGAGAGAGAGAGGAAGAGATGATCCTTCTCTTACTTGTCTGAAGAAAAACTTCACTAGTGGCAGTGTAATAAGCTCAGTAACAGCTTGCCTCTTGTTCGCCGGCAAGCAGAATACTTTTTTGTGTCATCTGCCCCCCCACCATGCGAAAGAGTCGAGAACGTACTTCGGAAGCTGCTCCTTCATGTGCCAGTGTCTGCTACACTCATTCGCCTTTTGCGGCTACATGGAAGCCGGCGCGTGCGCTGGAGTAGGAAGATGAGAGGGCCACCTGCTTACTTACAACTGTGAGTGGCGTTGTAGTGGGCTGGCTTTACAAAAAAAAAAAAGAAAAGAAAAATGGCGATCGCACAAAGCACGAAAGCTGAATTAGCTAGTGGTTGTGGTAGCGCAAAAAAAGTGGTTGCGTTTTAACGTAGTTAAACCGAGTAGACGTGCGAAAGTATTTGTTCAGCCTGGTTGGCTCATCGTTTTGCTTTGCTGGGTCTCCGGCACGTCTGGCGACGATATTAGTTCGAGAGTAGTATTAGTTGATCAAGACGACGACGTGAAATGCACAGTGCAAGAGAGTGTTGCAGTTTAACACGAAGCCTGATTTACCTGACCACAGAGAAGTACTTTTTTTTTTTTCGCAAACCCGCATCCCGCAAACTTTCGTCCGTGACTGTACGAGTGCTCACGCGATCAAGTAAGCGCGGTGCCTCACAGGCAAAGGCGAACAGACTATGGAAAGACGGACAACCATATTCTTTTTTTTTTCTGAGGCGTGTTGTAATTGGCCGTACTCATCTACAGAATCCGGACGACACATAGTTGCTTCGGATAGCTTCAAATTCGAATGAAATTTTATAGAGGAAGCGCTGTTTATCGTCACGTGCGCTTAAAAGGCCTAGTCATTGGTAAATTCGGAAGGAAGGAGGCTAGGATACAGTGTGCTACGATCCCATTACCACGACCACGAGTCTGTATGGAACTGCTACACGGACGTATAAAATTCCCTACCATACTTTTCATTTTTTTCTTCACGGCATAACCCCTGACGTCTCTAAAAGCCCGCCGCAGGAAGTGCTGTAGCAGTCGGCGCTTAATTAAAAGCCAATGGACGCGTCGGGGTTGGCGCGCGGCTTAATTCCCTGTGGAGAATACGGCGGTGAGCCGCGGGCACGCGGAACGACAGCGCGTGGCTCGATCCCCGCGCGGTCGCCCGCAGCCGCTTTTTCTTTGGCTTTTGTTGGCTTTGTTTGGCTCATTTATTTATTTTATTCTTTTGTAGGCTGCCCACTCGTGGGACTCTGGCGTCAAAGCAGTGTTACGCAGTGCAACGAGTGCGCTTGCAGAAATCGTCGCAGACGTGGCAGGAATCTTCTGTTTCGCAATTGTCTGTCTCTGGGCAGCGTTTCAATGTGATTACTGCGTGGCTTTATTTGGGCGGCTACTCTGAAGCTGGTTCTTGTATCAGAGCGTTGAAGCGTAGGCAGTTTGCAGACGTCACTGTATCTCAACGGCTTTTACGAACAGGGCGTTTGTTGAGAGCGACATGGTCAGCGTGATACGCTGCTCTGTAATTCGACTTTTGCGATAACATTGATTTTTTTTTTGTAACGCTTCGACTCGGAGAGGAAACTAGAAGGCAGAGGACGATTATCTTAACTAATCAAAAATGCCCAGCAGGCTCTCAAGGTACGAGCAAACGCGGATGGGCAGCGAACTTTTAGCAGGTCCGAGTCTTTCTAAACGAAGAAAGCGGCAACTGTGTAAACGCGCTCCATACACGAGCACCCAAACGACAACTGGCTAAAATAATCAACACGCTAGAGTGTTTCTGCTTTTATTTATCATATTTCTAGCCTAATTGTGTCCTCGAATGATTGTGTATGGCGTGACGTGACTGCAGTGTCGTCTTTATTACTCTTTCAGCGCAAATCCGCGAAAAATCTCCAGAGAGCAACCTGGGAGGCAGGTGGGCCACCTAGGTCACGTGACCTTGCGGTGTAATCACAACCTGCTCACCGGATTGTGAGCAAACTGCCCCCCGTGGCAGGTGGAAGTTAAATTAATGATTGGTCGCTCGGGAAGAGCAACCTGGGCCGCACGAGGCCCACCGCTGGGAGCACCTGCCATCCCAGGGCAGTGGCGCATCGCTTAACCGCTGCACCACTGCGCCAGGAGGGTATACGAGGACTCCGAGGGATCTGTGAATGTAAAGTATAGAATGGCCTTCTGCATGTAGGAAAATTAACCCACTTCGCTATCGCGTCATACTCTTAAGGCGGAGTTTAAGTGTCCCCTCCAGTTTCTTTTTGCGTTTCTGATGAGCTTGCGTGAACACGAAAAAGCAAGAAATGTTTCAATAGCGATCGGGTTACTAACAACAATGAAAGAAACTTTTTTTTTAATTTTATATTTTTTTAATCGTGAACTGTATTGGGCACTGGGGAATGGTCTTCGGTAGAAGGTTGAGGAACCTCAGGCTTTTTCAGTTAGAAGTACGCTTTTTTCGGCATAGTATTGTCAGCGGGGCAGCGCATCAGAATACAGCCAAGACATGCTAACCAGTCGGCCGTTCAACTTATATTGAATAATGAACTTCTTAATCATTAATGTTTATCTTCTTATTTGCTGAGAGACGTGTAGCCCACCGTCAGTAATATCCATGTCAGTAATATCCCTATCTCTACAATTAGCCCTGTCCTGTGGCAGCTGCGGCCACCCTATCCCCGTAAACTTCGTAATCTCATCCGCCCACTATTACTTTCTGCCGACCCCTGATACACTTGCATTCTCTTGGAATCCACTCCGTTACCCTTAACGACCATCGGTTATCTTGCCTTTGCATTGCATGTCCTGCCCAAACCTACTTCCTCTTGATTTCGATTAGGATGTCATTAATCCGCATTTGTTCCCTAACCCAGTCTAGCCTCTTCATTTCTCTTAACGTTACACCTATAGTTTTTTTCATCTGAATGTGCCCATAATGAGAGCTAAAAGCATTTCATGCTTAATAAAAGAGTCAGGAATCGTGAGTTAGTTTACTAATGCCGTAACACCTGTTTACAAGAGCACACCACGATGGTACCGGGAAGGCGTGCGTGTGGTATTTTATGCCAAGGCACGTTAAACAACTCCAGGTGGTCGAAATTAATCCGGAGCCCTTAGCTACTGCACTTTTTTTCTCTGTCTTGCTTGTTTCACTCCCTCCTTCATTCATACCCCCACTGCGCAGTTGAGGTGTCCACCGACAGAGAGACAGTTTCTGCGCTTCTGCCTTCCTCATCACCAGTTTGGTCATTACTATCTTGAGGGATTCCCATTCACTTTTGCTTTGGTGTGACGGACGTCACGTACCAAAATAGCAAACGAAGAGGTAAACACAGACACGCCGTGCATTTTTCTTTTCCTCGAGCTGCACTTCCAGCTCTGAAGAAGAATGTGATTGTACTTTTGTGCACTGGTTCGCCTCATGTTGCTTGAGCAGGAAAAAAATAAAAAAGTGCACGGAATAAAGGCGGGCGCTGAATGCCGCGCGAGGAGACAGGAGAGGCGGCGTCGGGGCCGCAGGGCGACGCCATTTGCGCACAGCGGCGAAGCGACCCAAAGACACAAGCGCCGTTCAGTTTTGCTCCAATCAGGGGGACACGCCGGCTCGCTGATGAGGCGCGGCGGAAATGGGGAAACGGGCGCACGAAGGGAGAGGGCCGCCAGCCTGACGCCCTGATTGGGGCGCAGCAGCAAGACGTGCCTCGATCATCGGAATTCCCCAACTCCGCTCATTTATCTAATTGACGCCCGACAGATTGCGCGGCGCTCTCTTCCCCTGGCCGCGCCGGCGTCTGCCGCTGGCGTCAGCTGTCCACGCACCGCCGCCAGGCTGCGGGATTGGGGTCCCCGTTTTGGGGGTGTCTTTCCCGCGAGGGGAGAAGCTGCTGCCGAGCCGCAAAGGGATAAAAAAAAATGCAGAGATAGAAAATGAACGCTCCCTATGCTGAGTTTTCCTAACAGCTTATTGTGGAGTTAAATCGGTGCGTAAAGTCTTGACAAGTAGCGACCATCCCGGAACGTTGTTTCTTTTCTGAAAGACCACCTGCACTTTGGCGCGTGGCACGGACAGCTTCTGTTACGGCCGCCGCCGTACTAATGGGCGCACCTTTTGGCGTGTGGCCAAGCAACAAATCTCTCTCTCTCTCTCTCACACACACACACACACACACACACACACACACACACACACACACACACACACACACACACACACACACACACACACACACACACACACACACACACACACACACACACACACACACACGCACACGCACACGCACACGCACACGCACGCACGCACGCGCGCGCGCACACACGCACACGCACACGCGGACACTCACGCCTTCTCTCTCCATCTCCGTTAATCGCAGTTGCGGTTGAACTAGAGGCAAATAAAAGCGAAGTAGAAATAAAAGCCCGACTTTCAACGTGGTGGCAAATGATAGCCCCGTATCGTTCAACTACAGACTAAGCGCATGATACTTGTAAGCGTTTAACTCTCACATAGAGCCTTCTACCAGCGACAGAGAGGTGTGGTTGTTCTCAGAGTACGAGTCAATGGCGCACATGTGTTTTGAGATACCTCAAGACTAGTTCCACTGGTTCACGTCCTCACGGGCACACTTAGAGCTACCTGCGCCTTGAAGTCTCGGACATCGAATGAAGTTTGCGAGCGTTCGCGTAATATCACCATGCGCCAAGCCGTTCCTTGTGCACGTTACTAAACTTTTGACGGGGAATAGCGAGTTGCTTAAATGCGAGAAAACATGTATCCACTAGCGACTGTGGAGCTATTACTTGCGCGCAGTGCAGACATGCCACGGCCAAAATGTTCGCTTTAAATTTCCGCCACAGGACTGGCGTAATAACGTTCCACGACGGTGCCCTCCCCGAACCAACTCTCGCGCCGCTCTAGCGTTGGCGACGAAGTGCGGTGGAATATTTCATTGTGAGTCTGCCGATTCGCATGTCATCACTGTACGTTGCCTGGCTCCTCAGCCGCTCCGCTAATGCAAAAAGAACAAACTGGGGAGATGTGATGGCGAATTTCTTTACTTTGCTGGCAGTACAAAGGCCCCAACTCCGCCTCCTGAACCACGAAGGGGACATTGTGGAAGCTCATTTTGGCTCCCATGGTCTTTGTCCAGGGATTGTAACGGCTGCAAACCGTTCCGTTTCACAATGCAAAGCTTTTTTTTGGCGTGTCGCTTTCCCAATAGCCTACTGAGAAAGTAGATGCACGTGATTTTTGTCTTTGCTTCTTAAGTATTTAGATTTCGGCTTGTTCACAAAATGTTGCCCCATCGAAGACCACATTAGAACTCTGTAACGACGACGCTTTCACCCCCTCCCCTTCAAATCACAGTCGCGATCACTCTCTTCGCGTCGGTTCATTTTGCCATCAGTATACTGCCAAGCTCTCGACGGCTAACGATTTCTTTTCGCAGATCCATCTTTCGTGGTGCCTTGTTTCACTTGACTCGCTCTCTCGCAAAGTGAACAAAGAAGTGCTGATTTTTTCGCGTCATCCGCTAAGGGTCGTTTGCGAAACTGTCGTTATCCTGGCACAATTTCACTTTTCAGGAAATGCTTGCTGCTCATCTTGGCAACGGCGAAAATCGACGGTACACAAGCATGAAGGAAGGGAAGAAAGAGAAGAAAATGGTCCACCTATGTGCTTGCTGCTAATGTCGCTTGTTCTTGATTTTTAGCAAAATCCGTTGGACCGCGGGCGACACTAGGTGGGTTGGCTGCATTCAGCGCAAGCTACAGACGCCACAAGCGTCGAGGTGCAAACGACAAACAGTCGTCAGACGCACGCTGAAGAAAAAAAAAATGCCTAGTGTGTAACTCGGCATCACCCGAAAGAGAGCTTGCACAATGGCAAATGGAAAAATGAACGAGCGTCGAGAGGGCAAAATAAACTGGAAACGCCGACGAGACCAGCGCAGAAGACTTCTTTACTGCGGAGCGGCCGAGGCAGAGAAAGTGGTGACGATGACTCTTCGTGGGAAAAAAGCATGAAAGGCGTGTTTCGCACGCAAAGCTCAAAAATAGCAGCCTTGAGTACACTCGACTTTGCTGGGAAGAGAGTCAATTTCTTTGGCCATTTGTTCACGGGCGCCACCTTTATTTTGTTTTGCTGATGAACATGTGTGTCCTTAATGGCTTTCTGCCCGCGTGCCACGAACGTCCCCTTGTGGGAAACAGCGAGACTTGTTTATCTCTTCTTTGCCGCGTCTTCGCGATCAAAAGCACTGATGGCGCTTTAATGATGCTCCTTTGGGGAGCATGTTTTCTCAGCATGCAGAGAATGGCTGTGGCTAAGAAGCTCCAGATTTATGGCTTGCAGTTGTCAGTAGTACTAATGATTGTGGGTGACAATGCTACCTCTGTCAGTCTGGTCCCTTTTATCTGCGCGCATTTTAATGATTGGTGGTTTTGTGGTTGTGTCCTTCTGCAGGTTAGAAACGTCCCCGAGCATTCGGCCACGGCGTTCGCTCTTGGGACCTCGAGCTCTGACGAGTGTTACGTGGATTCACAGTTGGCTGCGTTGGGCAGTAGGGTCGCATGAAGGAAAGGTTAAGATAGATTTTCTGAAAATCTGCGCGCACACTTTTGCTGCAATAGAACCCTGCTCTTTGAATAAGAGTAATTATAGCACCCGAAATCGTTGACCGAAATTCTGAGTCTTACGTGTGCTTATTTTGAAATGTAGCTAGACGCAGCTGAACGTGCAGTGGTAAACGCTGAAGGTTAGGAGAGGCTGAAGACATACTGCACGGCGCCCCTGTTGTCCTCTCTTTCGTTGCTCCTTTGTCTATTTTGCGCTGGTCCTCAGGAAGAATTATGAAATCGCTGGAACTGACCAAATTTTGAATGACAGGACTTGTTAAGGGTGTTTCCGAATTGACTCGGGCAAAGATAACTCGGAGATTTGATGAACTTGGTAGCGCTATAGTTGTTGTGCCAAGGTTATTATTATTATTATTATTATTATTATTATTATTATTATTATTATTATTATTATTATTATTATTATTATTATTATTATTATTATTTATTATTTATTATTATTATTATTCTCAAATACTCCACCCGATACGGCAAAGCAAGACGAGGTGTATACAGGGTCTGTTCTGAAAGTAGTAGGACTCAGTTTTTTAATAAAATTTATTCAAGAGAATAGTACAAACGACTAGAATTTTTCAAAGTAGCACCCTTCCGCACCTACTCGCTGCTGCCAATGAGTTTTACAGTTTTCGTACGCCTCCAGGAACGCCTGTTTAGCTCCCTCGTCACGGCCTGTTGAACCACCTCTACCGATCCGTGATGTTTCCCCTTGAGCGTCGATTTTATTCTCGGGAATAGAAAAAAGTCTGGCGGGGCCAAGTCGAGGCTGTAGGGGGGCTGAGGCAGCGTTGCCGCCTTGTGCTGGGCAAAAAATCGGAGTCCTCATTCACATGATGAAGAAGATCCTGGCAGATCTCTTTCCGGTTGGCCTTTTGCTCCTATGACAACACTCCCGGAACCAACTTCGCGCACACTTTCCTCATGGCTAAGTTTTCTGTCACGATCTCCAATACTTGGGTTTGAGGAATACTCAAGTTATCAGCAATCATTCTGATACTCATCCTCCAATGACTGTTCAGTAAATGTTTCACTCGCTACACATTTTCATTGGTCTTGCTGGTCGAAAGGCGTCCGGAGCGGTCATCGACTTCCACTCTTTCCTGACCTTCTAGGAACAGCTTGTGCCACTCAAAAAACACCTGATCTAGCCATGGCAGCGTCACCGTAGGCCTCTTTAATCATGTCGTGAGTCTCTTTGCCCGTTGTACCAAGATTTACACAAAATTTGATCACGTATCGGTGATCCAGAAAACGCTCTATGACTCTGCGTGACGAGACGTTTCGACAGGGGTTCACAGTACATGCGACCTGCTCTCTTCAACGGCCGAGAGCCGACTGCCGATTTTCCCCAGCATTCCCAATATGCCCCTTCAACGATCCTGCACGCACAGATCGCCTCTCGTCCGCCCGTTCGCCCAGGAAAAAACCAGTCCTACTACTTTCAGAACAGACCCTGTATGTCCCTACAATATTCAGTAGTCTTCCTCATCATGTACTCTCCGCTGCTTCCAAAACGAACATAAAACGGATGTTAAAATCTGTGATATTTTAAGGGCACAGGGTAAGCCCTATACTTCCCATGCATTTTAGGCCATGTTGAGGTACATGTTTCTCGCCAACTAATAGGTGTACCCTTGTAATATATAAATCATTTTGTTCCAAATTTTGCGCTCTTTTTACTGAAGTTCTGCACAGTATTTACAATGATTGTACCTGTATTAATAAAAACACTTATCTAAAGCAGCCATATTACATTTCGGAGAGACTCGATAACACGAAAAAGATTAATAGTTATCAATGCCGCATTAATGTATTTAAGTATTCGTTTTTCCCTAACACAATCCTGGGCTGGAATAAGCTTCCGAATGATGTGGTTTGTGCACCTGATTTCGAAAGTGCTGTTGAAGCGATAGTCTGATGTATTTTTTTTTAAGTTTTTTTCCAGGTCTCGTGTGTTTACCAGCACTGTGCCATCACTCATACTAGTTGTAAACTCATTTAGTCTTCTTTTAATACGTTGTGTTATCCTTGCTGACATGTTTTCCAATATCTTCTTTGCCGCCGCGGTGGCTCAGTGGTTATGGTGCTCGGCTGCTGACCCGAAAGACGCGGGTTCGATCCCGGCCGCGGCGGCTGGAATTTCTTTGGAGGAGAAATTCTAGAGGCTCGTGTACTGTGCGATGTCAGTGCACGTTAAAGAACCCCAGGTGGTCGAAATTTCCGGAGCCCTTCACTACGGCGTCTCTCATAGCCTCAGTCGCTTTGGGACGTTAAACCCCATAAACCAACCAAACCAACCAATATCTTCTTTGCATTTGTTATTGTATATAGTAATAACCCCCCTACAATAATGCCTCATGGGCGCTGTAGGTACTTTGAATAAATAAATAAATAAATAAATAAATAAATAAATAAATAAATAAATAAATAAATAAATAAATAAATAAATAAATAAATAAATAAATAAATAAATAAATAAATAAATAAATCTAGAATAATTGAAATGTGTTGAAAATTTTATTTTTAATGAAATTTCTACCTGTAGTACATCAATTTCGGCTTTCTTTTTACATTTGAAAATTCATAACGGAAAAACTACGGAGTGAAATTGCTTAATTCTAGTTCAGTAGTTGCCAACACTTATGTAGATGATTGCAAAAGAAAATCAGCTGTCTGTCTTCAAAGACATTGGAAATAATGGTAGTACCTTTGTAAGAAACAACACTGTTTAGCGATAATTGAGCCTGAAGTGAAAAAAGATGTGAAAAATAATTTTTTATTCGCACAAACACATTCATAGCCATTGGTTTAATAGCCCCTACTTCGTAGTCACTGTCGCAGTCAATGTTTTGTGTTTCGGCTTGTCATTTTGCTTGCCGGGCCTCTTTTGTCAGCTGTCGTGTTGCTCGGTCCGCAAAGTACATACACTTGTGGTCAGCTTCCCTCAGCCACTCGATGGTGTCGCGCCCTGGGTTAAATCCACACGCCTTCAAAACGTGTGCCTGTGCGATGCTACCATCATTAAATGAAATAACAGCGTCCAGTGCTGCCATCCTTAGGGTCTGAAGTCTAACAAACGCGCGCTTTGTCAGAATTTCGGTGAGCTCAACTCTTCCACCGCCTTGTCTACACACACAACACTGTGTAATTGCGGCACAAATGCCGTCGATGTCCATTAAGGCATATTCTCTGCTGCTCTGTAGCACATCCTCTTACTGGAAGCACACAGAAAATCTTGAAAGCTTCGATTTCGAGGAGCTGCCGCGTTTGGCGTTCGGCGTTCCATTAGGTCGTGGACATCCTTTTGATTTTTCACGATGAGTGTAACGATTGCCGTGAAATTCACGCCTGCCGAAGGCATTCTTTGCTCTAGGCATCTCATCTTATTAGCAACAACCAACACCGGCACAAAGTACAATACTCATCGGAAGGGAAAGCACTCGTGTGCAGCTGCATGAAAGTTGCAGAAACGTGGAAAAAACGTGCGCAGCGACTCAGGATTATCTTGGCTAAAAAAGAAAGCTGAACAATACTTGGCAAACGATTTTTTATACGTAGCTGATTTCAGACAAGCTCTGAAATCATGTGGTGGACTTTTTGGTAGAAAAAATTGGCGATAAACACGAAGGATATCCGGAAAGGGGGCGTGGCCGCTGACTACTTGGTTTCGGAAAAAGCGTTTTTCAGCCCGAAATATGGCTTTCTGAGGAAAGTGCGATCATGGAACATACGTAGAAAGATTTGAACTTCACAAATTGCAAAAGAAATTTTTTTCTAATTTTACCTTACCCTGTGCCCTTAAGGCGAAATGATTTCTACAGTGTTTTTTCTTTTATACTCTGTATTTTCTTTAGTATTTGTATTTCAATGTATGTGTACTTATCATGATACTTTTATTGCTTTTAACATTTGCTCGCCGATGTTGCCGGGCCTAGTCCTGCGTGCCTCCTCTTGGCTTTGGCAGGCCCGAGTCTGTATCACAAGATGTTGTGGCAATAAAATAATAATAATAATAATAATAATAATAATAATAATAATAATAATAATAATAATAATAATAATAATAATAATAATAATAATAATAATAATAATAATATATACACCATGAGGAGCAGGTGGTGTTTTCCGCGCGCGCTGTTTTCTATAACACATTTATTTAACTTCGTGACCTCTGCCGTCAGGCAAATAACGCTGGGCACAGCCAGACAATCAGCATTGCCACTGTCGCGTGCAATACCACATGTTGTCGCAGTTTTTCATCGAATCGGGTTGTGTAGACCTGCGCTGAAGGCACCTTTCGAGACGGTCCCATTCCAAAATAAGAAAAGCAACATTGAAACACGTCTACTATATGCAGTACAGCAAGATACGCCTTTCATGGGTGCAAAATATGGTTATCAGGGCATTAAAGGAGGGCTTACTGAATGTGCGAACATGGTCTAGCACCGGCGCGCAGAAAACAGCTGATCCGAGGTACCAATTGCGCAAGTTCCCACCAACATCGCGTGCTGTCTGAAGTGCACGAAGAGTGCAATTATAACCCTGCTTTGGGCCAGGCCAGGAGTCTCGTAGAGGACGGTGGAGAAGAGAAACTCCCTTCCTCCTTCTCCCCTCATTCCGCCAGAAGCGTTGTTTATGAAACCCGGCACTCGAAACAGAGAAAGCTCTCGTTTCTTTTGCTATTTTTTTTCTACATCTCTGCCGGGGATCCGTCCATCTCGGCTATTGTGGCTGTAAAGTTTCGCGGCCAAAAGCTAGAGGCCTTATTTCGGGCACGTATCTGGCCGGGCCCACTCGGCCGAGGCTGCTTGGCGGCCACCGGCGGCGTCGGAGTCGCCGCGCCGCAGCCCACGGCAATGTTGACCTTATCGAAATGGGCGCGCTCCCCGGCTTGCGTGGTCCAGCGTGCAGGCCGCTGCTTTGCTCATTGTTATTGCAGCAACGCCATGTCAAAATATTTGCGCGGCTTGCGCGCGAAACTTGCCACCGCCATCTCCCACTCAACATCGAAGCTCTTTGCGTTGTATTTATTTATTTATGTTTTCTTTTACCACATCACCGGCTAGTCTTGCAGACGGCGCCTCTAATTCTTCTTTTCAGTCTCACCGTGCACTCGTAAAGTGTGCTCTTCGACAGTACCAGATTAAGATACGCAGCACCAGACTGAACCGATGTTTGAAGCTTCGTTACAGTTTGCTTCGTTACTTTACTCTGTCTGCTAAGCAACGCCTCCACCAGCCGTGTAGTTCTTCTCGCACAGGTGAAAACAGTCCGATGACGAGGATGGACTGCCCCAGCACATTGCCTAGACCAAACCACGCACTTGAGAACAGAGAGCTGGGTGTTATGCTGGCGACGTTTGCCATTGTTTTCTTCGAGCGTTCCGGAAAGGGTTGGGTTGGGTTTATGGGGCTTAAGGTCTCAAGACGACTCGTCCTATGAGGTACGTCGTAGTGGAGGGCTCTGGAAAATTTCGACCACCTGGGGTTCTTTAACGTGCACTGACGTCGCACAGTGCACGGGCCTCTAGCATTTCGCCTCCATCGAAATGCGACCGTCGCGGCCGGGATTGAACTCGCGTCTTTCGGGTCCGCAGCCGAGTACCATAATCCCTGAGCCACGGCTACAGCTGTTTCCAGAAAGCATATAATGAAGAACCTACATTCCAGTCGCTGTGGCGCAACAAAACCGAGCGGAGCTTTTGCAGCGTCTTCACGGCATCATCCTTCGAGCATGTCTCGAGCTAAGAGCGTCCGTGCTCCGCCGAAGTCACACACGGCGTGCGCCTGCATGATGAAGTGAACATCAAAACGAGGAGAGCTATCAGTCTGGTGCGCGTCTCTTGAAATTCAAAATGTGGCCTCACTTTCATCGCGGTCCAGTGGTTGTCCGCCGCAGTTTTTTGTTGCTCAGTTTAATAATTGCAGCGCTGCCTGCTTGTTGTTTATATAAGTCAGCAACGACAATTCTGGAATACTGATCAATACTGACACTATAGGGAGCGTCAAAACTACTTTTTACTTCAAACAAATAACCCTCTTGCATACCGATCAGCGTGCCGCTTAACGATCGTCGCATTTCAGCTGCGCAATGCTGCACACAAACCACCATTCAGCGGCGCTATGAGACGTGAATTTATGCGAGAGCTCGTCGGTCGCGCGGCATATGCAGGTCTGGTCGGGTGACCGCCAGCCGTGTACTCTTTAATGGATTCAAACGAGGGGACGAAAGCCTTAATGGTCCGTGGATAGAAGCTCTACATGACTACAGAACAGTTGAACGAAATCGTCGCCTGGTTCCGAAGGTTTTGGTGCTTGCAGTGGATCGCATTCATCCCGCATGCCAAAACATAAAAGGGACACGTGGCAAGCACCTGCAGAGCAGCCGTGCAAAGTTATAATTTGCTATTCTGAGCTCTAAGAAGCTCTAAGCCAGACAGAACTCCCATCGAGTTTCCCCAACCCGCGGACGACAGAGGAATCTGCTAAAAGGCTCTTATGTATGCTGCGGTGACGTCATTGTTAGGTGATGCAACACGAGTTCACGATTTTTGTTTGTTTGTTTCTGTGTAAATACAACTTGAAAGCTGCAGCTTTTTAATCTTAGTGGCCTTCTTGTCGCCTCACCGTCTGGAGATTTCGTTTGTATATGACGAGCATTATCTGCGGACGTCAGTGATAACCCCGCTGAACAGACATTTTATTTTATCAGAGTATTCCGCTAGTACGTTATGAATCCAAAAGTTGTGAGAGACCCCGCCGTGGTGGCTCAGTGGTTACGGCGCTCGGCTGCTGACCCGAAAGACACGGGTTCGATCCCAGCCGCGGTGGCTCAATTTCGATGGAGGCGAAATTCTAGAGGGCCGTGTACTGTGCGATGTCAATGCACGTCAAAGAACCCCAGGTGGTCGAAATTTCCGGAGCCCCGCACTGCGGCGTCCTTCATAGCCTGGGTCGCTTTGGGACGTTAAACACCAATAAACCAAACCAAACCAAGAGTTGTGAGAGGTACTATCAGCAACGAATGAAACGCGAACAAGAAAACTGAGGTGGCAGCACAAAAGCACCAATGTATTAGCTCCTCTATTGGAAATACAAGCGCGGTTGAACAGCACTTCTAAAGAATAGTCTTCGTGCCTTCGAAATTAAAAAAGCAGGAGCTAGTATTCAGCTTCCCCTGGCTAATAACTGCTCATTTTGCAGTCGGTGGTTCAGTTGTCTTGTTCGCGTTTCATTTCTTGCTGATAGTACATAGTGTGTCCTTTCGCGTGTAAATACCCAGCGCGCTAGTGCCCTGTCACGACTGTTAGCGGTCAGGCAAAGGAAGATAATTCTTCCATGGAGGCTGAAAGGCGCAATATTCCTCGTAAGTCTCGCGCGTAATTAGTCGTGCATGAATATGCTGATCCTTTCAGGGAAAAGCTAACGCTGAAATCGTTCTACTGCCCCGGATAGGCGATGGTCCTGGGTTCGAACCCGGGACCAGGACAAATTTTTGTTCAGCTGCGAAGCTTCTGCGAGAGCTGCACAGCCTTCCTTTGTAGACTATGGCTACGCTCCCTTTTTATCCCTTTCTCTAAAATCTAACGCTGCTGGGACACTCAGTGTTGCTCACCACCTGTCACCATCTTTGTGTAACGGTATACGTGTGCTCACAGGTAAGCCACTTTCTAGCTGTTTATTCGTGACTCTAGGTATGATTTGGGAGAAATCGGCTACTTATCCTTTAACGCTGTACTTCTCATGCCAAATTTGGTTTAGTTTTTGGAACATGACTTGGATGCACGGTTAGCCAGCTCGAGCCTGCAGGAGCGGCGGTGGCTAAAGCCACTAGAGTTCCCCTCTCGCCCTTTGGAGAGAGGAGGGAACCATTTTCACCTTTCGCAACAAAGCTATTTCATTCACTCACTCTCAAAACATCAGCGGACAGTCAGTTTCTTAGCTGCTCTTATCGAACGCGGCCTGACGCTCGCACGGCCAGGCGCCCTATATTAGCATTCCTCTCATCGCTTCGGATGTCTCTGCGCATGTATGGATGCGTGCACAAAGCGGTGTTGTGATACGTCATCCCTTTCTGCGTTGTTTTTGCGGCGGTTCGCTGAACCACGCTCTTGGATGTGCACACTTGGGGCGCGTGCGTTGCACGCGCAGAAAGTGAGGCGCGTTCGCGGACGCAGCGATTATTTCGCTAGGCAACCGCGGCGGGGAACAAGGGCGAGTGGGGTCTGTGGCCGTTTCCAATCCATTTAACCCATCGCTGGCCTTGGCTTGTCTGACCCCGACCCAGTGGTGGCGGGGGGTCAGAGACCGCCACCTGGAATCCTCCCCTGCGCCCTCGGGCATCGAAGGGTTGTAAAGGGATCCTCTCTTCAATGGGGATGGGCGTCCGCGGGGTCGCCGCGCTGGGCGCCGACCGCGACAATTGTCGGGACATGAGTCGGTGCAGTCGGGAGCGTCGCTAATGCGTGTCGCCCGAGCGCCCTGGCCTGGTTAGCCTGAAATCTGTCTGAAAGAGCGGATGTATTTTCCTGCGGGCATTGTCCGTGCGCGCTCTTGCGTTGAAGCCCCTTCGGTCATCCACATGTAGCCCGCTATATCGGTTTGCTTGGCTTGACGTGAAGACGCATGTGCGGAGAAGGCGTGGCTTTCACTGAGATTCTGTGTGAGCGTGTCTCCATTTCTTTGCCTCTTTTCAGTAGGAACTTTTACGACGCAGCTTCAGGTAGCTTGCAAAACTCGCCGTGCACTCCGCAGCCAGTGCCACTGGTAGACAAGCCCCGTGTTTAAGCATTGATTTATATTTAGATTTTTATGTATGGGTAGATTTTGTGTGATAACGCGACAATGCGGACTATGAGGCACTCAGTAACTTTATACTGCGATTAATTTCGATTACAAGGGGCGTTTAACGTGCTCAGTATGGGCATTAAAAAAATAGAATTCATCAAGCAGTTCACAACCCACGTCTTATAATAGCAGCAACGATGCACCATCGCTGCATTTACCTACAGCTGCAACATGTTAACATGTCCGATAAAATAACGACGCGAATCGGCAAGTCCAGCTAAGAAATATCTGACGTCGTCGTGCTCATTTCTGTCTGGCCGCAAATAAAAATGAGCAAATTTGAACACTTGATCGAACTGTTCCAAAGAAAAGCGATATCCGCTGTATATATATGTACTGGTTTTTACAGAAAAACGTGGCATTTTAAAGGAAACCAGACAAGATTTGGACGAGTTCTGCTAAACTGGTCGTTGTATCACGGGCTGGTCAGTTTCATATTATCCGTTAGGTTACGAATGACAACTGCAAGGTCCCTTTCCGCTTTCCTGACAAGTACCCGCCTCTCCGCGTGCCATGAAAAGCTATAAGTGTGTATGGCGGTCCAATCCAGGTTGCGGAGCAGAAGTTTTCTGCTGTGCTTCTTCAGGCTTTTGGTTCCGAAAAGGGCGATTTCGAGTTTTACGAACCTTTCTGCCCCTAGAGTCAGTTGTCACAAAGTGTCTGATGTCAAAAGGCGATAAAAATTCCAAGAACTTTTACTGGCTTTGAAGAGAGTATATATGAACACTGTAGTTGTCAACTGATTGAAGCTGTGGCAGTAGCAGTTTTCGAAACACCATTTAGTGTCATTACAGGTTTCGTTAAAGGAAACGAGAATATGGCGAACGTTAATGTTGTGTTTCCTGCTATGTAATTCTAGCTCATTCAGCGACATTTTAGGCCGCCGAACATCACTACCATCGCAGCTGGTTCATTAAAGCTCCTGAACACGCTTTTTAAGAGACGCCATAGTTACTGAGACACCATGATGGTAGTTGTTTCTGGAAGCGTACTCACTATTATAAAAGCAAACTCGGTTGCTTTTTCAATGCGAGAGTGTCCACTGCGCATTAGAAGCTTTCTAGAACGTGGGGTTTTCTCGGCAGTCGTTGAAGATATGTCACATTCTCGCCTGTTACACGTTACACGTTCAGAGCGTTAAACTAGGAAGAACTTGAGATGAGAGTAACCTTCCATTTGGTGATGACATTGCCCACACATTTAACTCAGGAGAGGAGTCCCAGTAAATGTTTGAGAACCTAAACACTCAAAGAAGAGCGGTGAGACTATAAATTAATATGGAGAAGCTTAAAGTAATGGTTAACAGCCTGTAATGAAAAAAAAAAAAAACGATAGGCAATGAGATATTGTAATTGTCAAGGGAATACACCTAAGGCAACTAGTTACTGCAGATTCGGACCATAAGCGTGAAAAAGCTAGGAAAACAACAATGGGGTGGAGAGCATTTTGCGGACACTCTGAGATCAAGAATAGCACTTAACGATATATCTCAAGATGAAAGTGTGCAATAGTTATATCATGTCAGTAGTCACCTATGGAGCAGACACTTGCAAGCTAACGAAACGGCTTGCAGTCAAGTCGCGGACAACGAATACTGCATCGGGCTTGAAAGGCAAATATTAAGGGCTGCGTTATGAGAAAGGAAGGGGGCAGAGTGGGTCAGGGAACAAAATCCAGGTAATGCGAAGGGAAGATAATCGAACGTACCTTAGGGTAACGGTGTGGATTTCAAGAGAAGGTAAGTGTAGTAGGGGTTGGCAAATAGCCAGGTTGGGGGATGAGATAAGGAAGTTTGCGAGGATATCGTGGCCGTAGCCGGCCCAGAAGAGCTTTACTTGGAGATCAGTGGGAGAGACCGTTGTCCTGCAGTGGACGTAGCTGGTCTAATGGCTATGACGTGGTGAGATGAGTTGAGTAGATGATATGCTGATCCCTATGACCTCCTCTTCCACCTCCTCTCCTGCCATTCATAATTTTCCGTCAGACGTGGCACCCAGATCCCATTCTTTGTTCACAGTTAGCGAGCGAGTGAGTTGGTGTGTGCGAGCAAGACGCGTGACCTGGCGGAGATATGCGGCAGTACTTCTCCCGTGGCTTATATGAGGCAGAGTGGTGGTTAAAACTAATCACTGGAGATACTTTTTTTTTTTTTTTTACTGAAATGAAAAGAATGCAGTGACTGTTTGGCGACAACGGGCACTTTTTTCATCAATTGCTTGCGTGAAAAAAAAAAAAGATATCTTGCTTAAATCTTACTTATACATACAAGATGCGCCAGCTTTAATTCCGAAAAACTGTCCTGTAATGCTTGAAAAGTCACAAGAACCATTTTCGCACAACGATGCATGACACATGGAGAGCACGCGTAGTTGCATGTCAACGTAGCATGTGATTGCATTGTGCGTAGTCAGAAACACCGCCATCAGAGTGCAAAACAATTGTGTATATTAAGTTCTAATCTAATGACGGGCACGTAGCGCCGAGGCTTGTACCAGTTGTTGCTAAATTGAGCAGACCGTGAACGCGGCAGGAGCTCCCGCTGCTCTTAGCGAAACGGCATCAGAAATTTTTCTTTCACTCGCTCCAATGTGATGACAGAACTGATTCTCCCCACATATAGTCTCAAAGCCAGTGAGTGGCAACTATCGCTGCCTCCACTAGTCACGAGCGGGGTTGCTGGAAAGCATTGCGGCAGATGGTAGGTCGGTGCACAACCCCTGCACAACCATCCGCTGTAAAGCACTATTAATAGACGGCCACGATACAGACTTTTGCAGGGAAAGCTGCAGGTGCGAGACTTGCTCAGCGAATGTACGTTCTCGTTGTAATAGCGGTACTAATACCGATGCACTGTTTTTAAATAGTTCCAGACTCTTCTCGCCTGCGCCGCGGTGAAATGCTAGTGATTACTAGACAAAGTTTAAAAAGGCATTTGAGTGTGCGTATCTTTGGTGTTTTCGTAATCCGGCCTGCGCGTCGAAATTCTTTCGGCAAGAAAACATTGCATCATACATCGCAGCGGCGCTCCAGCCGCACAAACTGCTTACACGCTCTGCAGAAGCTGCTGAGACTTGGTACGAAATCCCCCCCCCCCCCCCCCCCCACAAAAAAAAAAAAACATAGCAAGAGACGAAACACAGAAGTAAACACTTAATATGATAGGCGCTTAAGCGTCCTTCTTAATTGTTTTTTTTTTGTGTGTGTTTCGTTCCTTGCACAGGCAACCAATCCAAATAAAAATTTTGATCGCAACGTGCATCACGTGCCAGACAGTGCTAAGTGAACGATACTACAGCCTGGCTGCTGTGCCACCTTTAGATTCACGTTGCCCTTCTTCAGGCCCTTGAGTACAACGTACACTCTGTCTACATGCGGATGGCTGACCCACAGCGATACGTTGCGGGACAGCTGAGTCGGTGGCTCAAGAATTACTCATTCTGTTGGACTATCGGGAAGTCTAACTGAACTAGCAGTGTGTAATATATCACCGTTATACGCTCTTGTCAGCGTTGACTAATATTCCGCTGCTGTTTGAAGCCGCAACAACTGCGCCATGCTTCTTTATTCCTTCATTGTTAGCATTACAAACCGTGTAAGTCGCTCTGTGCTTGAGTGCTTGATTTACTTTTTTAGACTGCACAATGACTCGCATAGGTCACAGCAAACAACGCTAGGCTCAGGAAGCTGACGCAGAGTACAGCTCTAGCCTATGCCTTGGAGATGCTACCAATAGTGACGTCTGTAGTCAAATGGTACGCAACCTAAGAAGGCAGGCAGCGGAATCCGGTATTGTAGCCCAGTAGCATAGAACGTAAGGCTAGTGGGTAGTTGATCATATGTAAACAGCGCTCATGTTCTTCCTGTTTTCATCTTCTGTCCCGTATTGTTGCGCGCGTATTACACGATGATTGCAGTCCCGCGAACCATGGTAGTAGTTTGGCGACCTCATCTCTACCACTCCTGAGAAGCATCGCATGTTCAGACAGGACTCTGCCTAGAGCCGATCAGATGCACAAGCGCTGTTTTAGGATGACCGAACTAGCTTTGTCCTCATTAAACAAGACAGTAACTAAGCTTAAGTGCTTTTAAGTGTTATGAAGAAAAAAAAAAACATGCCCCTTGCCTCGTGCGAACCAGGGAAAAAATTGAGTCGGGAAAGCTGGGCGCATACGGCGCGTGAAGAGGCCTCGGCGTGCGCTCATGTCAGAGACAGCGCCGCAGCGAGCGCACCGGGCGGCGAAATGGCCGATGCCGTGACGGGCGCGCATCGTGAGAGCTGCAAACAGTCGCGCGAGCAGGGTTAGGGAGCAGCTCCCGTCAGCACGCGCTGTTTGATCGGGGTGCGCGACGCTGGCCGCCGTGCTGGAGCCACCGGTTGGCGCGTGTCGCTGACGGCCGTGTTGACCCATCGGATGAGCCCCCGGATTAACGGCCCTTTAATTGTGCTCCCATACGTTTTCCCGCGTACGGCCGCCGCCATTCCCATACGCCTGCGCGTAGCCGACCGGTCCGCCCTCCTAGCTCTGCTGAGAGGAATGTCGCACCGCCGTAGAGCGCGTGGCATGAGCTTCGCGCACAAAACTTGTTTGCGCCGCTGACGCACGTCCCTTCCCCGGTAGGTAGGTTCACTCGGTTCCCTTCGAGCTACGACATACTTTGCGAGGCAAAAAGGGGTTCGGATCCGAGACCGGCATCCGTTCACTACACAAATGATTAACACGCAACGTGGACTTCTCTTTAATATCTTCTATTTTCTCTCTTGGAGTGCATATAAATGACAGCTACAGTCGGACTCCTGTGTCACTTTCGCATCAGCATTCTTCTTTGACAGCAGCCGCCGCGGTGGCTCAGTGGTTATGGTGCTAGGCTACTGACCCGAAAGACGCGGGTTCGATCCCGGCCGCGGCAGTCGCATTTCGATGGAGCCGAAATGCTAGAGGCCCGTATGCTGTCCCATGTCGGTACGGGTTAAAGAACCCAGGAGGTCGAAATTTCGAGAGCTCTCCACTACGGCGTCCCTCACAACACGAATCGCTTGGGGACGCTGAACCCCATAAACCATCCTCCTTGATAGCAAAGGATGAGTGCGGGTTCTAAGGCATGCAAATGAGGATGGTGGTGATTACAAATTTTAATGATGCAAAGGCAGCTTTGGCGAAGGAGCGCCGTTACGCAAGGTGTTGTCGTCTACACGAGGTGGGGTTGAAGACTAATTTTTCCAAGCATTTCACCCCAAAGAAGCCAACCACCAGGCCAGCGGAAAGCTTGAATCGATTCGAAACCGGTAGGTACCTAACGGCACTGGGGATCGAACCCCGCACTTCCCGCATACGAGGCGGATGCGCACACGACTAGACCACCGCTGCGATGGAACGCAAACGCAAAGCGTGTGCTGTCACTGCATGAATGCAATGCGGCTGTGGCTGTAAGTACACACGGAGGGAGTCCTCTGCATTGGGCATTAATGCGTGCGTGCGCACGTATCATACGATGTTTCAGAGTAGGGCACAACGCTTTTTTTTTTTCTGGCTGTGGCAAAAGTTTAAGGGAACGGAAGTAAATGTAGAAATCGCCAAATGGTGATCGGATTTTGTAATCGGAGAAATCGAACATAAGCTCCAGTGAGCCCCACATCGGTACTAAGTAGCGCTTTCAAAACAGACTTCTGGAAGAGTGCGGTGAGGGGCTAGTTGGTACGACATTATGAGGACAAAAGTAACTGCGCAAAAGGACGGGACAAGAGAAAGAGAACCACACGGGACAAACGCAGACTGACAACTGATTTATTCCACCAACTCCTCTTTCGTTCAGCAGCAAAGCGCATGCGCACCAACCACAAAAACAAAAAACAGAAGCGACACTCATCTCGTACAATACAGGAACTCGAACTCCTTGCGGTACAGGTGTACTGAAGCAGACTTCTGCCTTGTCCGGATGGTGGATAGCTTCACTGGGTCCTCGTAATAGGTTTCAAGGGTGGTAATAATGGCAATTTTTTTTTGCTTGACCTCATCAGTCCCCATCAGTCAAAAATAAACTGTTCCAAATCAAAAGAAGTTCTCTTACAAGCTAAACAAACAAATGTTCGCATTAATCCACTGAAGTTCAATAATACTGAAATAGAATTTTCTTCATCAGCAAAATCACTGGGTGTCGTTTTTCATGAAAATATGTTATGGCATTTTCACGCCGAGAACATACAAACTAAACTGTGCAAAACATTAGGTACAGCGTTTTTTACCTGTCTCCCCAAAACTAATGCTCTATAACACGCTTTTTGCACCTCATCTATCATATTGTCATCTGGTTTGGGGTAATGGCACCAAGAAATCAGTGAATAGGTTGATTACTTTACAAAAAAATGCAGTTCGAGCCATCTCCATATAATGCCCACACTTCCGATCTATTCCTTAAATACAAGATTACTAAACTTTCTACGCTTTATGAGCGCCAGTTGCTGGCATCATTGAAATCTTAAATTCATAAAAATATAACAACATTACGAACCGTTGCAAACTTGCAGATTAACATGTCATCTCGCTCCACCTGCCACCATGAACATTGGCACGTTCGGCGACCACGTACTAACTACGGTCTCCAGTTGCTTCGAAACAGGCTGCCAAGTACACTAAACAAATATAAGCTAACGGAAGAGCAGCTGCGGGTTCTAACCAAGAAAAAATGATTCGACATTGTTAACTAACCCGCACTGTACGATTTGATTGTATTTTTTAACTAATGCACTTATTCACTGTTTTTGCACTTATCTTGTTCTGTATATTTTTTCCAATATGAAATGATTGTTCCTTGTTATTCTTCCCATCATATATATTTACTGTACTTCCGAACTGTCGTCCTTGCTACCATGTTGTTCGGGGAGACGGGGCCAGTCAAGCTGCCCTTGACGCAGCTTTTATCCCGTCACCCTCGCCACACCTCGTACATGCCCTGTACTTGCTGTGGGAGATAAACTGAAACTGGAACTGAAGTCATGTACAAAATCATTGTCAAGAATTTTGTCAAGCACAAAAACAAGCCTGAGAGACTGAACGGGCAAAAGGCCTGCGAAGATTTAATTATGGTTTGGTTTGATTTATGGGGTTTAACGTCCCAAAGCGACTAAGGCTATGAGAGACGCCGTAGTGGAGGGCTTCGGAAATTTCGACCACCTGGGGTTCTTTAACGTGCACTGACATCGCACAGTACACGGGCCTCTAGAATTTCTCCTCCAAAGAAATTCCAGCCGCCGCGGCCGGGATCGAACCCACGTCTTTCGGGTCAGTAGCCGAGCACCATAGCCACTGAGCCACCGCGGCGGCTTAATTATGGTGATGGTAACGCGAACTTCATCACTTATGCTCATTCACAGAAGCACTGCCGTGAAAAATGGTTTTTTTTTCTTTGTTTTTAGCTATATTATTTGTTTATCGCAGGCAGCGCGCGGCCTTATTACTTTGTTACTCGACATGGGGCCAGATTTCACTGGAATGATTGTAGCTGCGCGCAGCTGTTTCTACGATGTTCTGCGATCATTATGACATTCGGCGACTGCCAAGCGCACTTGCAGCTATCGCCGCCGACAAGTTGCTTTACTATTCGAGAGCACACGATCGTGGAATAAACTTACCTTTGAAAGCCTTTCGCTGCCTGGCGGACTGCCGTCACTGACACGTGGCAATATGAGATGAATTGTTCTGATCTCCGTACATGGGGAACAGTTGGCTTATGAGCTCAATATTGGTAGCCGTCTCGAGCGGGTAATTTAACGCCGTCAGTTTCATACTTCGGCGCAAAGTTGTAGTTATACACTTGTACGTTACTAGAGGAGTAGATACGTCGGCTGCATTCCTCAGATAATTCCAGTTCTCTTTATTTTTGTCTTGCAGTTAGGCCTGCTAAAGCGGAAAATTCAAAAGTGATGTCATGTCGGAAAAACGTGCGGCGACATTGTTTATGGGTGTTCATGCAGAAAATCGACTCGCCGCCGGAATGGTATTGTGCTGCACCAATCACGCTGTATTAACGCCGTTTAATTGAGTTCTTCTCCTGCACCAACAACTTGTTTTTCTCTCTCCCCACCACTGTTTGGGTTTCGTTCTTAAGCGCGATGCAATGTCTGTAGTTCTGTCCCTGTTCCTTGGCCCCGCTCGAGTACAACAAACTCAACTGCTGTATACGGTTCCTGTGCCGATCGCCACGACGGGTCGCCTGCTCACATTTTATGGACGCGCGAGCCACAGGGCAGTGAAAAGCCGTCCGGTAACCCCTGTTCAGAACTAAGGGCTCACGCGTGAACGTCGTCACCCATAGCCACGCCGCTATTCTCGATTCGGCAGGCAGTGCTCTGGAAAAAGACGGGCGAGGATAGGACGAGGGTGAAAGAGGGAAGTAAGCGCCATTTTTCGGTCGCCTACGCTTCGTCAGATACGCATCTTCATTGCGTCAACAGGATTATGGCTAGCCGCTTAATGCAGTGGACTGGCTGAATGCAGCACGGTGCGCGGCTCGTATAATAGACCGCGCAGTGATCTCCCCAGCCATGGGGGCCCACCGGAGATTACGGCGGATTAGGGACAAATCCGTCGATAGAATTCAGAAGCGTTTGTTGTTTCCGCCTGTCCCGGGCCAGGCCGATTCTCTCGTGATTCCGGCCACCCCCGTGTTTGCTATTGCGCTTGGGCTGCCCTGCAGGCGCCGGTCATGAGGGTCGCTTCGTGTCCAATTTTTTTTTCTCCCCTTTTATTTGTGCCGTGCCGACTTTGAGTATCTGTCCTAGAGTGCGGGGACTGGCGTGTGAGCCTCGGCTTGCAGGATCATCGAGGTGGTAAGTAGATGATACGCGATGCGCTTTTTCCCACTGCATGCTGTGGTTTAATGCGTCTTTGATAGACCGGAGACTCACGTTCTTCCCCGCCCTCTCTGCAGCTGTGGTTGTAATTTTTTATTGCCAAAAAAAAAAAAAGTTCTTTCCGGTTGCACGCCTGTATGTGGCATGTTTCTAGCTCTTTTGAGGATGAGCGTCGATTCTTGCGGTTTGTAATCACCCTTACGGTAGCGCTTCTTTATTTTTTTTTAAGTGAGTGATTGAAGACCCTGGTTCTTCCTTTTTGCAGTGAATTTTGTCATTCTGCCACATATAGCTAGACACGCATTTGTTTGCTCTAAATGAACCCTGGACAACTAGAAGAGAGAAGAGAAACTCTAGACACGAACCGAAAGTCTACTTACACGAGAGCTCCTAGCCCATTGTAGGGAAAGAAAATTCAATGAAAACAATGTTAGAAGACAAATTATCTCGCTTGCGCGCACAGCACGCCGCGTTTTATGTAGACTTTTTTTTTGTTAGCTCACATGAGAAAGAGTGTCGCAGCTGATCACTGCTCCTAAAAGCTCTGCGTGATGCATCATTCAGAAAAGTGCACCATACACTCCACCCACAGGACCTGCAAGCAGCTGGAAAAACTTACAAAAATCTCAGCATACAACAGAGCCAGTCTGAAAGGAGGCGGGGGGGCAACAATCTGGCGTTGTTGAAGGAAAGTTGAAGAAAAGGAGAGCGCAAACTATAGGGCACGCCATTACCGCGACGTCCGGCCACTTGCCTAGGCGTCACTTACGAATGGCCGAAGGCTCGAAACAATACCTTATCATGCATGCACATTTGCATTGATTGTGGTTTACTTCTCGTCTCAAAAAGCTATACTGAGCCCGGTAGGCAGCGACGAATGTCACAAACATACTATAGAGTGCGCCGTTCGAGCTTTCTTGACGATTGCGTGGACGTTTGTACGCGTTAACCCTTTTCAGCAGTTTCGCTTTAGTAGTTTTCTGCACAGAGTAATCGTCATCATCATCATCAGCAACAGCCTAACTAAGCTCTAATTAATATCTCTCCATTTAAATCTGCCCTGCACCAGTTGCAGCCACCTTATTCCAGCAAACTTCCTAATCTCCTCCGCCCACCCAACTTTCTACCGCCCCCTGTTACGCTTGCCTTCTCTTGGAATCCAGTCCGTTCCCCTTTCAGAACGTTGGTATCTCGCCTTTGCATTACCCATGACCATTTATTGTTCTTGATTTCGACTACGTTGTCATTAACTATCACATGCATATATTGTAACGTAACGTTACAAAGAAGTCTCCTGCGCCGAGGAACACCGGCAGCCAGTCAGGTCAGCATGAGACGGAGCAGAGTCACTTCGTCTTTTCCCCAATGGCCCGTTGCGTTCTTCCTCATCTTCTAAGCAAGGCATGTGTCATTGCCCCCCTTGTTTGCAGCATCGCCTCGATGCGGCCGACTAGGAGCATACTGGTGAGCTACGGGCTGACAGATAGTGGGCTAGGCTGGTACAGGAGGAGCACAACACAAAACGGGGCACTATCAGTCTCCAGATCGGGGCCGTGGTGGGGTTTCATGCGGACGACGTGTACAACGTCAGTGAGCTTGCGTCGTCTGCGGCTTGAGGGGTCTCGGGTGGCAGATTCTACTTCGTAAGTAACGTCACTGATGCGGCGGAGGACACGGTATGGTCCGAAGTACCGGCGCAGTAATTTTTCAGACAGTCCGCGATGGCGAACGGGTGTCCAAATCCATACATAGTCGCCAGTCTCGTAGGAAACGAAGCGCCGTCCCTGGTTGTAGCGATCAGCGTCTAGTTGCTGTTGTAGGGATATGCGCTGCCGTGCCAGCTGCCGCGCTTCTTCTGCACGCTGAGCAAAACTAGCGACGTCCATATCAAGTTCACTTTCGCAGTCGGGGTATACGGGCAACATCGTATCCAGGGGAGTGGTCACTCGGCGGCCGAAGACAAGCTCGAAGGGAGTAATCCGCGTCGTCTCTTGAAGTGCCATATTGTATGCGAACGTGGCGTATGGGAGAATTTGATCCCAAGTCTTATGCTCTATATCCACGTACATGGACAGCATGTCGACCAGAGTTCTGTTTAGCCGTTCCACCAGGCCGTTAGTCTGCGGGTGGTACGCCGTGGCCCGTCTATGGCTAGTGTGTGTAAGATTCAGCACTGCCTTAGTCAGGCGGGCCGTAAAAGCTGCCCCACGGTCGGTAATAATAATAGCCGGTGCGCCATGGCGCAATACGATGTCGTGAACAAAGAAGGCTGCGACTTCGGCGGCAGTTCCATTTGTGAGCGACGCGGTCTCAGAATACCGGGTCAGGTAATCCATCGCGACAACAATCCAACGCTTTCCATTAGTTGACTTTGGAAGAAGATCCATTCCCACTTGTTGGAAAGGAGTTTTCGGTGGAGCAATAGGTTGAAGAAATCCGGCTGGTTTCATGGGGGGAAATTTTCGACGTTGACAGTCACGGCAAGTTTTAACATAAGATCGTACTGAAGGTAATAATTTCGGCCAATAATACTTCGCCCGAATTCTGGCAAACGTGCGACTAACTCCCAAGTGGCCGGCGGATGGTTCGTCGTGACAAGCGCTCAAGATGTCAGGCCGTAGGTTCATAGGTACTACGAGTAGGAATGTCTCTTGTGATCTTTCAAAATTGCGCTTGTAGAGAACCCCACTTCGTAAAGTGTATGACTGCAAGCCACGACGAAAAACAGGCGGTACCCAACCACCGCGGCCTTCTAGGTACTCGATGAGCGGCGCCAGCTCCTGGTCCTTGCGTTGAAGGTCAGCCATATGGGATTAAGTGATGGCCCCAATGAAGGGAAAATCGTCGGCGTTTTCCACTGCAGCGGAGTCTAAGGGCGCGCGATAAGCAATCTGCGTCTTGGTGTCTAAGTCCCGACTTATAAACAACGGTAACGTCATACTCTTGAAGACGAAGGCACCATCGAGCCAAGCGTCCAGACGGGTCTTTGAGAAGTGCAAAAGTCTTCTTCCTTCGTGTTTTCGTCCCGTTCCTTGCGCTGTTATTTCATCACGGGTCTTTGAGGCTGGCCAGCCAGCACAGCGAATGATGGTCGCTGACAATACGGAAGGGTCGTCCATACAGGTATGGGCGAAACTTGCTTATGGCCCAGATTACCGCAAGACACTCCTTCTCCGTCGTTGAATAGTTCGCCTCCGATCGGGATAGTGTTCGACTCGCGTAAGCTATAACTCGTTCTACGCCATCTTGCCACTGGATGAGTACAGCCCCAAGGCCAACGTTGCTGGCATCAGTGTGGACGTCAGTCGCTGCGTTTTCATCGAAATGGGCCAGTACGGGGGGCCTGTGGAGGCGGCTTCGGAGCTCCTGGAAAGCTTGTTCTTGATCGCCTCCCCACAGGAAGGGTATGTCTTCTCTGGTTAGGGCTGTCAATGGTTCAGCTATCTTGGAGAAATCTTGGACGAAGCGGCGGTATAGTAAGAGCAAAGGCCCAGAAATCGCCGAAGTGCCTTTTTATCGCTGAGACGTGGAAAACTTGACACTGCGGTAGTCTTGTCGGGATCAGGGAGAACGCCCTGTGCACTGACAACATGGCCGAGAAAGCGAAGTTCTTTGAAAGCGAAATGGCATTTCTCCGGATTGATCGTTAATTGTGCGCCTTTGAGTGCTTGAAGGACAATGCGCAACCGGTCCAGGTGTTAATCGAAAGTAGGCGAGAAAACGACGACATCATCTAAGTACACTAAGCACGACTGCCACTTCAGACCGGATAAAACCGTGTCCATCATACGTTGGAACGTGGCCGGCGCAGAGCAAAGACCAAACGGAAGCACCTTAAACTCGTATAGGCCGTCGGGCGTCACAAATGCAGTTTTCTCTCGGTCTCTCTGATCCACCTCGATTTGCCAGTATCCGCTTTTGAGGTCTAATGAGGAGAAGTACCTGGCATCGCGTAGACGGTCGAGGACATCATCAATCCTGGGGAGCGGATAGACGTCCTTTTTGGTCACGTTGTTTAGTTTCCGGTAATCGACACAGAATCTCAGGGTGCCATCTTTATTCTTGACGAGGACTACTGGCGACGCCCATGGGCTCGTCGAAGGCTGGATTACGTCGTCCGCAAGCATCTCATCCACTTGCGTTAGAATGGCTTCACATCCCTTAGGAGAAACCCGGTACGGGCGTTGGCATACCGGTGACGTGGCCTCATCGGTTATGATGCGGTGCTTGGCGACAGGAGTACGACCGACCTTGGAGCCAGTGGCGAAGCAGTCTGCGAAATCAGTCAGAAGAGCCGAAAGAAGATTCCTTTGATCGGGCGTCAAGTCCGGGCTAATTTTAACGGTTTGAAGGAGACGGCAAGATGTAGCCTCCTCTTGAGGGTTGGCCCCGGCGGTGCATAAACGAGGCGAGGCAGTTACGTCGTGAAGGAAGGCAACAGCCGTTTCCTTGGCGAAGTGCCGCATCTCCTTAGCAAAATTCGTCAGGAGGACAGTAGCACAACCGTTATGGAGTTGAACGAGTCCTGGAGCAACGGCTATCTCCTTCTCGAGAAGTAGCGGGAGGTGCCCATCCGCGATGCCCTCGTAGTCGTGAAACAAGTCATGACGCACAAGAACAAGCACACTAGACCGTGCTGGCACCCTCACGTCATCGTCGACAATACGCAGAACGTTGAGTTCCGGATCCTCGATTTCAATGCGCTCCACGGCCCGTTTCGTCGAGAACGTCACACGCGCTTCTTTCAGGTCAATAACAGCGCCGTTAGTCTGCAGGAAGTCTAGGCCAAGGATCAAGTCTTTCGAACACTCGCGAAGTACGACGAATTCTCCGACATACACAAAACCCCGGATGCCGACACGCGCTGTGCACTTGCCTACAGGGGTAATTGATTACCCCTGTAATTGACTCCCCGCCGTGCGAATTTTCGGGCCGGACCAGTGCGTCAAAACTTTCTTCAATTCGCGGGCGAGGCCGTGGCTCATTACCGAGTAATCAGCACCGGTGTCTAGTAACGCCGTTACATCGGCTCCATCAATCTTTACGCGCAAATCGGAGGTAGTGTGTCGGATGCTGTCGCCACCTGTCCCAAGCGGAATGTCGTCGAAGGTAGCCCGTTGGATGCTGCTGCTACCTGACCCCAGCGAAATCTCGTCGAGTCGGCGTGACGAGGACGGAGGATCTTCACATTTCGCGACATCAGCGACCCTGCCTCCGAAGGCCGCTGACATTAGTTTTCCCGGCGAGGGCTGGGAGAGCGTCGGCGTCGGGGATAGCTCGGACTTGAGGAACGGTAGCTTGTCGGGGACGTAGACCGACGCTCTAGGTAGCCGGACGTAACAGGATGCTGTTGCGCAGCAAGGTGGCTTGCGATTTCAGTAGGCCGCTCGCCATTTTGAGGGCAGGGGTCGTCCGGTGCGAAACCCCGCAGGCCGACGCGGCGGTACGGGCACGCCCGGTAGAGGTGACCTGCTTCACCGCAATGGAAGCAGAGGGGCCGACGGTCGCGGGCCCGCCATACTTGACTCTTACGGGGTCACTGATAGGTTGGCGGAGGGGTGTAGCGAGGAAGACCCTGCGGCTCCATTGCTGGAGCTGCGGTGTTGATACTGTGGTCCTGCGTGGGAGCCCTACGTAGGACGGACGCGTAGGTGGGTCTCGCGTCGAGCTAGTAGGAAACGTCAGGAACTCGCTCAGCTGCCATACGCACTTCGTCCCGGACGACTTCAGCTAGTGATGGAAAGGACGGCGTGTTGCAAGGCATCCGGAGTGCTTGCAGTTCTTCTCGCACGACAGAACGGACGAGGTTGCGTAGTGCATCCATATCGCTACCGCCCGGCATAGGTAGTGCGTCGGACCCAATGATGTTCACGTCGCGATTGTATTGACGAGCCCGGTGTTGCAGCGTCGTCTCCATGGTGGTAGCCTCACTGAGGAACTCCGCAACAGTGCGCGGTGGGCTGCGCACTAGTCCTGCGAAAAGTTCTTGCTTCACGCCCCGCATCAGGTGGCGCAGCTTCTTGTCTTCTGGCATCTGTGGGTCTGCGCGCTTGAAAAGACGCGTCATGTCCTCATAAAACATGCGCACGCTCTCGTTTTGGCGCTCGTTGCGCGAGTGCAGCGCAGCTTCTGCTCGCTCCCGGCGCTCGGCGCTTGGAAAAGTGGCCTTCAAGTCACGACAGAAGGCTTCCCAGGATGGAAAGGAAGCCTCATGGTTTTCAAACCATGTCCGCGCCGACTCTTCAAGAGCAAAGTAGACGTTGTGGAGCTTACGCTCATCGGTCCACCCGTTATAACGTGCCACACGCTCGAAGGCCTCAAGCCAGTCCTCGGCGTCCTCGAACACGTCTCCATGAAACGACGGTGGTGTTCGCGGCTGATGGCAGAGGATGTTTGCGGGAAGCCTACTCTCAGATGTCATTGCCGCAGGTGTTACAGGGGCCCGAGGCTGCGTCGTCCTGGTAGCGGCCGGAAGGGGTCCAAATTCCGGGGGCTCTCCACGTAGGCGGCGGCCGAGGCGCTGATGTACCGGAGTAAGCTCCGTAGTGAGAGGTAGATTATGCGCTGGAAGCGTACCCGGCACTGCCTCCACCAGATTTGTAACGTAACGTTACAAAGAAGTCTCCTGCGCCGAGGAACACCGGCAGCCAGTCAGGTCAGCACGAGACGGAGCAGAGTCACTTCGTCTTTTCCCCAATGGCCCGTTGCGTTCTTCCTCATCTTCTAAGGAAGACATGTGTCAATATTTGTAATGGCTCTCCTGGTCTCTTAGGGCGTACATATGGTTTTTGCTCGCCCGGTGGATGCTTGTGCATTTTTGGCGCATGCCCTCATCCTTTGCAGCGACGCTTGGCTCGATCCAACACGCGCTGCCAGGCTGGCCTCTCTCTGACGCGATTGGAAAGCCGGCGATGACACCTGGTGCTGCGCAAGCGCATGATATGATGCGGCGCCGTGCATGCCAGCGAAACCGAGGCACGGCAGCTTCAGCACCAAGATCCTGCTCTAAGCGCGTTGCACCTGCCGAAGAAAGGAATCGGTGGCAAGTGAAGGCCGAAGGAGCTGCGAAGCAATCATGGCCTTTAATTACAGCTCTTCTTTTTGAGCGTGCTTTCCTGTGGTTCATTGCTGCAATACCATCAGCTTGCCACTCTACGCTGCTGGAGGTGTTTCTGACTGCCGGCCTCACTGTATTCCGGTTGGGCACTTGCTGTCGGTAAATCTCGTGTTAGGGTGTCATAATCGTGGAACCATGTTTTTTTTTTTCACAACACGAAGCGTATGTGGTTGTAGCGTGAGTTCAGTGCACGTCCGCACCTTCGTTTCTTGTGAGGCGCCAAGATTCCCAGCTGCATGCCCGGCAATGCGATTGTCTTCCTTGACGCTATTTCCGACGGGGGTGGTACTTACTGGGTTAGTTATATGTTCTACGGACAGTGAAGACAAATCGTGCCGGACAGCGTGCTGCGGCGTGCGTCTGTCTGTCTCTGGTTTCGTAGATTTCTCCACGCAACCTTGCACCTCTTTTGGTTTTCCCTTTATTGAACTCAGGAAGAGGGGATAATTGCTCCGTTGTTCGCTCCTGATGAGTCGCTCTGGATATGTGTGAAGTAGTGCAGAAAATGCTGAGTGCATCCGACGCATCGATATCGGAAGGAGCTGCAGCTACATCCGATTTGGTGGAGGAAAAAACATTGCGTTATAGATACTGAAGTTATAAATTTTGTTCCATAATCGTGCTGCAGTTTTTTTTTGCGTGTTTGAAATAAACCAACGCATTGAGTTATTTAGTCGTCACGCAAAAGGAAAAGAATGACTACTTGTGAATAAATAATTTTTTCTGGTTCCTAAGACAATCTGAGCTTCATTTAGGCTGTCCATAAAAGAATCCTAGATAAGGAAATAAATGTATGCACTGGAACCTAGTATAAACAATATTTAAGCGCCGGAACTATAGTGCAGTACTGCGGGACGCATCGTAGTGGTCGTCTGCAGATACATTTTGATGGCTAGGTGTTTGTACATCAAGGTGTCATCAGTTCCTGGGCGCTTTCGTATCCCTTAAGGGGCAGGATATTGGAATAGAAGATGCAATCTGAGAGCGTATCGCGTATTGTCATTCTCTAAAGACAAGTATAATATGACGTGTTTTGCAGTGTCAGGCGTTATCTGCAGTCTACGAGAACTTATAAAATAAATGGAAGGTATTTAATCTCTAAAGATGCAGAACAACCGTGCACGTCAGTCACTATTAGCTAGATGGAAACCGGTGCTTTCGTTCTGGTTCCGAATGATTTCCCGCACACTGTCCAAGGAAGACTTGCGAGTGGTTCGATTCCCGGGTCGGTTTGCAACGCGCAGCTTTTTTTTTTTTTAGATTGGGCAAGTAAGTGAAGCCTGGGCCTGGGAGCGCTGCGGCGTGATTAAAAGCTCACGCACGGCGATAATCGAGAGACAGAAGCGCCGTCCAGGAGAAAATAAAGGACGAGGAAGATGGCGATGCGCTTCTCTTCGTGGAGAATAACAGAGAAAAGGATAACTCGCAGGGTGTCGCGCGCGCGTTGTTAACGGAGCGACTCTTTCAGCCAAAGAAAGCAAGGGAGACGGCCTCCGCGCGACCGTGGGCTCATCACGTGATCGATGACGCCCCACGTCGTGATTCGCTTCGATGCGCTGTTCCGCCAGGGTGGCTCACTAGAGAACCAATTCAAGCCCCCCCCCCCCCCACCCTCCCCCCTTCCCCGTTCTGCGGCCCCCGCGACGGCGAGTGTGGAGGAGTGAGGCCCGCCGGCCATATTGGCGTTCTCCCGCTCTGCCTCTGTCGCACTCAGCGGTCGCCCCAGACGCCCCGATGTGTTTGTTAGCGTATGCGATTACGTCCCGCGATGCCGGCTTGCGCAATAAATCAAAGATTCCCGCGACGCGATAGAGGTGGCCGTGTTGCTCGCTGTTGTCGCTGCCGATTGGAATCGAATAGCGGGGGCGATAGTTGTGTGCTCCTCTGCACTTTTGGCCGCGCGCGGCGTTTTGTTTGCTTCGGCGCAGAAAAAGGGAAGCTGTGCGCGTGGTAAGTGAGTTTCGCTCCGCCGCCGCACGTGTCGCCGGATCGGGGAGCGCGGATCGGATTCGCGCCCGCCCCCGCTCCACTGGGCAGAGGTCGGAAGGAACGCGGCGACGGACGTGGACAAAATGCGAACATGCAGCGCCACGCCTGCCGCGCTTGTCTTGGCTCGCGCGGAGATCACTCTTCCCGGCGCTTAGAAAAGCTCAGCGCAGTGTTTCATTTTCAAGGCCCAGTGCGCAACACTTCGACCTTCCTTTTCGCTATTGTGGTCTGCAGTTAACTGCTGTCATGTTTAACGCACAGAACGCATTATGTATTCTTTTTACATGCGTCGTCTTTGTTGTGCATCCTCTTAAGCGTGAAATGCTTATGGGCCCAATCATATGTGTTCTCCCATAAACACGCCAGCGAGAACCTACAAAAAACTCCGGCCATGTTGCGATCATCTGCACCAACTTCTTTGCCACTGACTTTTAACGAGCGATGGTTTATGGGGTTTAACGTCCCAAAGCAACTCAGGCTATGAGAGACGCCGTAGTGAAGGGCTTCGGAAATTTCGACCACCTGGGGTTCTTTAGCGTGCACTGACATCGCACAGCACACGGGCCTCTAGAATTTCGCCTCCATCGAAATTCGACCGCCGCGGCCGGGATCGAACTCGCGTCTTTCGGGTCAGCAGCCGAGCGCCATAACCACTGAGCCACCGCGGCGGACGGAGCAGCGCTGATTCTGGCTTCTACAACGCTAGAGTAGTGCGCGTCCAATGCGTCGGTTGCACGAAGATATAAAGAATTTTTGCGATTTCTCAAAGAAGTATTCTGGAAAGCGCGACAAATATACATATCAGCAGCGCTGGCTACCTGCCTTTGACCAATAAGGCCTTTACGATAAATGTATAATTTCAGGGAGAATGTCGGCTGATACCGCCATGTTCTGCAATAACACATGAATGTTATTGAGCTACTGGGTTCGGTAATTGCAGAGATGATGACAACACGTTAGTGCTGTGATATGTGCGAGTCGTAATTATTACTTCTGCCAACTGCAGGAGACGAGGTGGGTCGTAGATGAAAAAGAAAAGTGTGCGTTTAAGGCCCTGAGGCGGTATAGTCCCCAGGAATTCTTACAGAATTAATCCAAAGAAACCTCAGGTCTCCTCGATTTGGCTGCACTTTCTGTACCATTTCAGGCGGTGCAGCATTCTAGCACTCGATTTGTCAGAGCAGCTAGCGACACCTGCACTTCAGTACTGTATTTGAATTCGTGCTGCATTAGTTCTTCTGCACTTGCGTACTAGCCTCCCGGTGAGTTCTCTTGTGTAAGAGACGCGGGTTCGATGCCGGCCGCGGCGGTCGAATTTCGATGGAGGCGAAATGCTAGAGGCCCATGTACTGTGCGATGTCAGTGCGCGTTAAAAAACACCAGGTGGTTGAAATTATCCGGAGCCCTCCTATACGGCGTCCCTCCTACCCTGAGTCTCTTTGAGACATTAAGCCTCTAAAAACTAAACAATCCCGCGCTTATGTCAGACCACGCGACAAGCACCAACACACGGCCGCAGCAGACGAACGTTTCTGCACTTTTGCACTCGATTTGACCGCTGCATCGAGAGCACTAGCGTCAGACTACATTAGTGTTGCAAGAACAGGCGCTGCACTGGCAGATGCATTTTTGTGAATAAGTGCAGAAAGTGCAGCCAAATTGAGGAGGCCTATCAGCCACAGCTAGCTTTTCTACATAAAAAAAAATACTTCTCGCAAGAGGCAGTTAATATGAACGAAAAGAGGTTTATAATAGCGCGGGGTATAATGACGGTATACAAGGATGGTTGCCTGCCGGCAGTCTGCTCCTGAGAACTAGGTAGCAGGTTGTGTGCCTGTCGCCAGCGACCACGTTTCGGTCAGGACAAAATGCAAAACATCTCAGGTACTGCGAACGTAGTGCTCGTTCAAAAATACCATTTGGTCGTAATAAATCCGGAGCCCTCTAGAGGCTCCTGCGTTCCCCGAGAAAAATGCGTGGTGTATGTACGAAATTTGCTGCTTAAACGATTCAGGACCAAAAAAATTGTGGACACTACGCCTACAGAATTCGCTAGGAGTAATGGTCGGACCATTGCTACGAATTGATACGGTGACTTCTGCGACGTAGTACCACTACTTACCGCCAGGATGAATGAACCTTCACGACACGTCGCTGGTCAAGGAAAGTTTATTCCAGAGATATTTATGGAGTATCACACCCTTAGCCAACTATTTCCATATACTTGGGATTCTCGGTCAATTCACTCGAAGCCCTGTGTTGTCTGGCAGGGGGGGGGGGGGGGGGGGGGGTACTTGAAGGACAGAGTTGATTTATGAAACATCCTATGACATGCCTGAAGAGATGCCGATTTTTCCAAGACATGCCAATATTTATGGGAATCAAGCCTACTCATGCAAATGCTTCGTGGAGAGAATTGTCTGAAATATTTAGGCACTTCCGAAGTGTCATAGACGCGCATACAAACCGTTTAGAGAAACTTTCACAGCCTGGGAAAATCTTTCACAGTGCGCATGCTCTAGGTTTGCGACAAACATTAAAAATGGTTAATTGGAATCGGTTATAATTTATTTTTTCTCCGTGTCTTAGAAAATGCGAACAGAAAACACCATGATCATCTGATGGCTGATGATTTGATTATATTGATGATAACTATGCTGTTTTGACGATAATTTAGTAATACTGGCTCTACAATAATTTGTAGCGCCATCTGCATGCAGCTGCGGTATGCATCTTTCAACATCTGACTTGTCCCGTCCGTTTTTTTTTTTCTTAGTTTGGTTTGGTTTGGCTCGGGCTATGCCCAAATTCCAATCCTGCCCAAATGATGTATTAACCCTATAAATGAGACAAATAACATCGGTAACGTCAGTACCCTTTTCAAGACGGCCACTGAGTCAAGCAAAACGGGCCCAAATCAACTAACCGAGGTGCTGCCTCCGTTGTTCTGGGCTGGTTTCTCGGTTTGGTTTGGTTTGGTTTATGGGGTTTAACGTCCCGAAGCAACTAAGGCTGTGAAAGACGCCGTAGTGGAGGGCTCCGGAAATTTCGACCACCTGGGGTTCTTTAGCGTGCACTGACATCGCACAGTACACGGGCCTCTAGAATTTCTCCTCCAAAGAAATTCAACCGCTGCGGCCGGGATCGAACCCGCGTCTTTCGGGTCAGCAGCCGAGCACCATGACTACTGAGCCACCGCGGCGGCGGCTGGTTCTCGGGGCTTCTACGGCCTCTGAACTAGAATCGGGTGATGAGGTAGCATCCTCGGAGTCACTGCGGCATAGATCGTCGGCAAAACCAACCATGCACGCAGCTGAATCACGAGATTTGCCGCGTTTCAGGGCGCGTGCCAGTCAGGCGGATGCGACCATTCTTAACTTTGACGCTCCGATATTTTCACAGACGGTTCACAAATCACCGCCACGCGGAAAGAAGACAAACTGAAGAGAAAATTAAGCTGCAAGCTTCTAGTCTATGGGAAAGTAGTGCAGCGTGTTGAAGAACGGCGCAGAAGCGTTTGAAATTCGCGTTCGCATCCATGCATCGTTACCGGGCTATCGATGGTCAATGGGCACGGTACAGTGGGAGTTAATATGCAAATACTTACATTAAGCTCTTTTCAGCCGCGCTAAGTAAGTATGAAGTTATTATCCCTGCGAGATACTTTCAATTAAACAACGTCAGACACGTACAGCACTAACTGTAAAATACTTGTTATATTGGATGAAAATTATACTTCAGTGTTATATGAGATTGTTACGTACAATCTACTCACCGCAGGGGGTTATCGGGTTTGGCATTGGCTTCCGAACACAAATTTGCGTTTGATTTCCGTCTGCCGCGCCAGATTTGCGATGGAAGCAAAATGAAAAAGAACAAAAAAACCTTCGTGCACTCAGATATTGTTTCACCTTCGAAAACTCCAAGTGGCCAAAGTTATTCCGGAGCTCTCTGCTACGGCATACCGTAGAGCGCTGGTGCGGTTTTTGCACATAAAATTTCACTGATTATTATAACTATAGCGTAGACTTCTTCCTTTTTAGGGTAATCAATTATTACTTTTTAATATAATTAATTCTGAACGCTTTTCTATTGAATACGGAAACAAGGCATGGGTCGCCGTATGCAGTAATTTAGGACTACAGCCAGGAAACTGGTCAGTTTACAGCCTTTCAGTCAAGACCAAGCTACAACCTGTGACGGCATACAGTTGAGCCTTGTTACAACGAAGTTTAAGAGACCCAGCTATTTAAGTTATAGCCATTTCATCTTTATACCTCTAGGTGACTGTTGTATTTGTTGGTTTCGCGCCAGCAAGCTGCTGCAAGCGCACCCCTCGTATTAGACTGATACCGCATTCCCCCTCTCCCCTGCCGGTACCCTCTCAGCACGCGAAGGTATTTAAGCGTTGTTGTCTTGAATAAACGCGTTATTCACTGCCAACCATCGTCCTTGCTGCTGCGCAGTTTGCGCGGGCTTTACTGCAGTGGCGACGTGCCAGGAAACCACCCATGCGGTAAAAGCTGAAGCCGACAGCCTGCCGCAGTGTGAAGCACCGACGAAAGCCATGACCATACTCCAGCTCCCGACCTTCGACGACGCAACAGATAAGTAGAAAGCGCACCTTATTAAGGCAGAAGCATATATTGAAGCCAATGATATTTCTGACCCAAAAAGGCAGCGAGCACTGCTTGTGGCAGCACTCAGCACGCAGACGGTTCACGTGTTAGCGGGGCGAATTGCACCTCGGAAGCCCAATTCCCTGACTTATGACGAAGCAGTCGCAGCCTTAAATGACTACTACGGCCCCAAGCGCCTCGAGATAGCAGAGTCAAATTTTCACCCGTCGCCAACAAGATGGGGAGTCAGTGCACGCATTCCTGGTTGAAATACGGCGTATAGCAGACGACTGCAACTTTGGAAACGTGCTAAGCCAGATGCTGGGGGACCGAATTGTTCGCGGCGTACGCTTAACTATCCTAGCAAACAAGTACTGGCAAAGAAAGATTTAACTTTAGAGGAGGCGGAAACAATAACTGCAGCAGAATCAGCCGACAATGATTCAAAATACATGAGTGCAGAACTACCGACGGTGTTCAGAATGCAAGCTCGTCGTCCCGAGATACCCATACCAACGGCGCGGCGCAAGTGTGCGGACGATGCGGAAGCACGAAGCACGATGACAACGCCTGCCGCTGGGCGAATTCTGTGTTTTCGCTGCAGGCGACGTGGTCACCTAGCAAAGAAATGCGGGGGAGCTGCAACAGATGTAGTTGCTGCAAGGCGAACCACGAGTGTGACGGCACTGGTTGTGGAAACCGCGTCATGCGGCGAGAATACGGACGAGGCACACGTCTGGTTGTTAATTTCTGGAAAGAAAAACTGCTTGGAACCGCCAGTACGCCGCACATTTTGAAGGGGGGACATATAACTGGCCATAGAAGTGGATACTGGATCTCTGGTGTGCGTCATGTCACGGCAAGTTTACGACCGTCACCGCGCACAGTGGCCGCGCTTGAAATCATGAGTAAAACTGTCCTGTTACACGGAACAACTGCCGGTGCTTGGGGAACTCTAACTTTCGGTGCGATACAAGAATGTGTTCGTGTCCTGTCCACTTATTGTGCCTGATTGCTCAGGACGAAGCCTTTGTGGCCGCGATTTGATTGTGGCGCTTGGCAAGACAGGTGTTCCATTTGAAGACCTGACAGCGTCAAACCCTACAAGAGAAAACAACCCAAGCGACATGGTGAACAGACTGCTCGCCGAGTATGAGGACGTCTTCTCGACAGACCAGGGGCTCATCAAAGGACCACCAGCCAGCCTGAAGCTCAAGGAAACGGTGACAACTAAATTCTGTAAGGCCAGATCATTTCCTTACGTCCTTCGCGATAAGGTCGCTCGTGAGATCGATAGGTTAGTATCGTGTGGGGTCTTATCCCCCAGTGGAACATTCAGAATGGGCTACACCCATCGTAGTTGTTTTGCAGAAGGATGACTCCGTAAGGATATGGGGCGACTATAAAGTCACGCTTAACCCTGCATGTGATGTGGAGCACTTCCGACTTCCAGTGGTTGAGGCTATATTCGCAAGCTTAAATGGCGTAAATACTTCAACACCTTGGATTTGAAGGACGCATACAACCAAGTGACCCTTGCGTCAACAGCACGCACCGTGGACTGTTCTGTTACAACCGCCTTCTGTTTGGCATAGCTTCTGCCCCGGCTATTTTTAAAAGGAAGATTGACGCAGTCCTCACCGGGCTGCCAGGCGTCCAAGCCTACCTGGACGACGTGTTAGTGTCGGAAGGCAAAGGTGATAAGGAAGAGCGGCTCAAGAAAGTGTTGGAACGGTTTAGAGGGCATGGGGTTAAGCTTAGGGTCAACAAATGCAAGTTCCGGCAGTCTTAAGTTACTAACCTTGGGCATCGTATCGACCGACGAGGCCTACACCCTATCGAAAAGAACGTAGACGCGATTACGCGCCCCCGCCCACGTAACATGAGCGAGTTACGTTCGTTCCTTGGTATGCTCACGTACTACTCACGGTTCTTGCCAAATATGTCGACTGTGCTCAGCCCGTTGTACCGGCATGCTGGAAAAGAGCCCGATGGGAGTGGCTACAGCCGCAGCAGTCGGCGTTCGAGCGAGCAAAAGAAATACTGAAGAACACCCTTCTCGTGCATTTTGATTCCAACAAGGAGCTAAAATTAGAGTGCCTCATTCCCTTATGGCGTGGGCGCAGTGCTTTTACATTCAGTAGGGAATGAATAGACCAATTGGGTTCCGCTCTAGACCGCTAACAAAAGCTGAGCAAAACTACTCCAATCTGGAGCGAGAAGCATTAGCCCTCATCTTTGGCGTTTCTCGTTTTCGTGCCTATCTTCTAGGCCGCCGATTTACCCTGGTGACTGACCATCAGCCGCTGCTAGGACTGCTCAGGCCTGATCGCCAGACGCCACCGGTGGCCACGCACGAATTCAACGGTGGGCACTGTTCTCGGGTGGCTAACAGTACAAGCTGCGGTACGCGCCAGGGAAACAGCTACTCGCAGCAGATGCCCTCAGCAGGCTGCCAGCAGTCGACTACGGAACCGGGTGAAACGCCCGAATACGTGATTGCACTGGCAACCCTGGAGGGAGGTATAGTGACAACCCACGAATTGCAGGAGCTGACTGCCAAGGCCCCGATGTTAGACAGAATAACTCATTTCATCTTGCACGGGTGGTCTCAAACCACTAGAGGACTGGCGCGAGACTTGTTGCCGTTTTTTGATCGCGAGCTGTAGCTATCGCTGGCTCACCGTCTAATCTACTGGGGCAACAGAGTGGTGACACCGCAGAAAGCTCAGGCAAGGATGTTGCAGCTGCTACAAGGAATACACCAGGGTTACTCGGCAATGAAATCTGTCGCAAGGTCATTGTTTTAGTGGCCGGGGCTGGACAGCAACATTCAAGACTTGTCGACGCAGTGGGAAACTGTGGGAAACCTGCCCATGCCCACTACAGCCCCACCAGTGAGTTGGCCGAGAACAGCTGATCGGTGGTCTCGGATCCACATCGATTTTGCAGGCCCGCTAGCCGGCAAGATGATACTAGTAGTGATAGATTCCCACACGAAGTGGATTGAAGCAGTGCCCATGAACCTCGTGGACACGGCTTCTACAATCCGCTGCTTAAGGAGCATGTTTTGTCGGTTCGGTGTGCCGCGCACAATCGTGTCCGATAATGGCACACAAGTCAGGAGTTCGCCACGTTCGTATCAAGAAATATTTTTGCACCTACGCACTGCACTGCAATGGAGTAGCGGAAAGAGCGGTTCGCACCGTGAAGGACTGATTGCGGACTATGCGAGACGGGCAGCTCGAAGATAACCTGTTGTGACTCTAACCCCCCCCCCCTAACTCTCTTTGTGTGTTCCCGTCACATCTGTATCCACATAGGCCATTCCCAGAGGCAGTGCGTGGTTTTCCAAGCACGCGCTCCCATGCGACCTCCTGAAAAGAAAGATGGAACCGGACACGAGGGACGGATACGACTCCTTGATTCCACGTACCTCCACTTCTGCCTAACTGCCACGACGTGTTTTTCCCGACTTCCCCTTAAACAGCACCCAACGCAGCAATATTGACCCTGCGACCTTGTGTGTACATCCGCCAGGGTGACATGACTCAACGCCTGCTGCCACGTGCGGAGACGAGCGTCTGCCATTCAACCGCGCCTCGCTCTTTTGTCAACTGCGTGGGTGACGCCGCTGCAGGTGGTCGTCTTTGGGCGTTTCCTTGAAACAAGATATGGGATCCACCTGGCCGGAAAGGACACTTCCGGGTATCCAAGTGACTCAGCCGAGGAAGACGTTGAAGCGGGGAGCGCCGAGTACCCGATTTCGACAAGGTGGCAAAGCCAGCCTTTGAGTGTCGTTAGCTTCACTCAAAGGCGGCGCTCAACACGAAATCCCTACGATTGGTCGAAAAAGGCGGAAAGACCACGGGAGGGACTATTTAAAGCGCTCGACGTGTTCATCGAGCAGCCATTCCCTCAGCGATTCCCTCAGCGTTTTCCTGAGACTTCTCAGCCTTTACCCTGTTTGTCTTTGCTTGTAAATAACTTTGTAAATATGTGAATACAGTTTCTCCTTTGCTTCCCCTACTCCCTGTCTCCGGCCCACGTTCCTTCCTCCGTCGGCACAGCGGCGGTGCTCCTGGACCCGATGCCTGGTGGAACACGCCACTAGCCCGGCAAAACATAGCACACCTTATACGGTTATTTAATTACAGACGGACCCTCCCCCAAAGGAGATGCTTTTCGGCTATCAGCTACGTTCCCGTTTTGACACATGTCTACATGTCTGCCGTCCAGAGCTTCGGATTCGTCGGCGGTCGTTGAGGACTGGACCATATCGCCAGGCAGCAGCGTATACGCGCGGAATTACTGTGCCAGTCAACGATGGGCGCCTGGGCGTGTACAGTCCACTTTGGAGGCGGGAATGGTACCAGTAGACACGCCAACGGGAGCAGTGCGGCGCCACGTCGACCAAATCTGTCGTCGTCGGGAGTCTACGCCATAGACTACGTCTGTTGAGGCCACTGCAAGTGCGCAGTCGGACGGCGATCTTAAAAGTGTTACCAGTGCTGGTATGTCACCCGAGTACACGGAATCGGAGCGAGAGCAAAGCCCTGAGCAGCCGGCAGCCGACGACCAGAGCACGGTTCCAGCCCCAGCTACAACGTCGAGTCCGACTGATCGCCCGCAGGACATTCTCAAGCGTTCGACAAGGACAAAGAAACCAGTACAGCGGTTCCAATTTTAGGAGGGCAGAAGTGGTGTATTCGTTGGTTTCGCGCCAGCAAGCTGCTGCGAGCGCACCCCCCCCCCCCCCCCACTCTTCGTATTGGACTGATACCGCATTCCCCCTCTTCCCTGCCGGTACCCTCTCAGCACGCTAAGGTAATTAAGTGCTATTGTCTCTAATAAACGCGTTGTTCACCGCCAACCATCGTCCTTGCTGCTGCGCAGTTTGCGCGGGCTTTACTACAGTGACCTTGGCCGCAACTCTCGCATGCAGACTGGCTTATCTATCACCGTGCAGACCAAGGACAACCTACCTGGCGTACAGTTCGTCGAGAATACACTGGTGTCGTTGTGGCCAGCGTATACCGGGTGTCCCAGCTAAATGTAACCAAAATTTTAAAGGCGAAGTGTCCTAGCTCAGTGAAACCAACTGAGGGTTGTTCATAGTCGCGTGGCCTAGTCTTGAGTATTTTTTCGCTGTTAAAAGTTAATTAATTAGTTAAGTTTAATTAGCTAACCTTTTAATTATTGACTTCAGGAAGAAAGTGTCAATGAAAGTTTTAGATCACCTCGAAAAACCGCTAGTAGTGCTGTTTCCGTCAAATTACGATTTACGTAGCTTCATTTATTGGCCTTAAAAGAAAGTTGTCACGTGACCAGCTGCTCGCTCACTTCTCTGACCCAATGTGCACCTCGAAGTCTCATCGAGGAGAGGACTTCTGAAAAAACGGATTTTATTCTTTAAGGCGCGTCTTGGGACGTTGAAGTGGCACAGCTGTCATGTGGAAGCTTTTTCTTATTGTGTGGGTTATGGTTAAAGGCCGGTAAAAAAACTACTTTACGCAAATATTACTTTGCTGCAAATGTCTCAGTAAGCTGTTTCTCAAAGCGATCTAAAACTTTTCCATTGACACTTTGTTCCTCAAGTCAATAATTAAAAAGTTAGTTAATTAAGCTTAACTAATTAGGCAACCCTGAGGAACGAAAAAAATACTGCAGACTAGGTCACGCGACTCTAAACAACCCTCATTTGGTTTCAGACGGCTAGGACACCCCTGTTTTTTAAGTTTGGTTACATTTAGCTGGGACACCTGGGATATACTTGCGCGTCCTCCAAAACCGTTGCTCCTTCCAAAGCAAACTGGCGCTCGCAACGAGGTCGGTGGCCTGCGCCCGCTTTTACCACGGCCCACCTCTGCTTCAGCGCCCAGAAGACGGGGCCGAAAATTCCGAATTCTTCTTTTATTGTCCACACAATTTCTTTAAGGAAGACTCGTACAGCGCGCAGAGTGCCTCCGATGTGGCCGAATATGGGTACACCAGCCGAATATGCCAGCCTCGTCAGCGTGCACTCCTTTATTCCGCGGCCCGCATAGGCTTCGGCGCCCAGAAAACGGGTTATGGAGGAATAACTTAAGGGACAGGGAGTAAATATTCCGAATATGTACTTCTGTTTTCTTGTCACTGAAGCCGATGTGAGCTGTGGTAAAAGCGGGCGCGTGGTGGCATTTCCTCCATGAATGTCCCTTTTTGGTTGGCTTCCTCACATGGCGCACAAGCACGCTGGTCAGAACTGCGCCACTACACGGCTTCACCGCACGACAGTTGTCTCATGGTGGAAAATGGATACGCCAGAAAGGAGGCTATCAGTGCTTTGATATTATGGCCGCCTTTCAGTCAACGGGAATGTCCTCACGCTTTCGTCCTCCACCGCTGTACCTCTCATCGGCCTTGTGAAAACAGAGGGAAGTCGATAGAGTCAAGCACACAAAACGCACTGTCAAACCGTCACACAATGTGACCACGAAACCAAAACGAAAGCTAAACTGCGCACGGCATATTAGAAAGCACAGCGGGCTAGCAGCGCACCATGTGCAGCGAAGAGGTTTGAGAACGGGTGAACCCCAATAACCTTGGCAACTCTGTCAGGCGCAGCGGACCGTGTTCAACCCACTGCGTGACATCGTTCGGCGAGCCGTGTACTCAAGTTTCGGCGAGCGTGGCCGCACGGTGTCAAAATTTTATCGCGCCGAAGCCGACGAATAATGCGATGAAACGCTCCACGCGGGCCCCGCTTGAGGCAGGAAAGGTTTGGCGCATGTTTTGTGCGCTGCTCAGAAGAGCCGGGCGTGCGCGATAATTTCCATTTTCCGCATCGATTGGCTACTGAACTGTTGTGCACCGTTACAATTTAATACTCAAAGCGAAGTGGTCAGTGAAGTTCATTTCGGTTTCTTATATCCCTTTGTAGTAAAATTATGCTTCGTAAAAACGAGATTTCAATAGCATGAACTTCTGTGGGAGCTTCTAAGGGGAATAGCTATTCCTTTGTTATATTAATTGTTTCGTTATAAACCGTTTAGTCACTGAGAGGTTTGACTGCATGAGATGTATAGGTTTGTTACAGAGCTCAAAAAAGTTTTCGCATGCGTACTCGAAACTCAACGCAGCGTCTTTGCGCATCTTTATTGTACCATATCACTCATCGCCTTTGGAGGAAGGCAGGTCTCATGACAAACTTTGTCGGTGCTTGCTACAGAGACAGCTGGATTGATAAAGTGACGCTGATGATGGGGATTCATGCGTAAGGGCAACTTGGCCCAAGAGCTCCATGACTGACATGTTCTTTTTTCATCGGCACGAGGAGGGGTCAAAAACCCTGTTTCTTAAGCAGTTCAGCGTAGTGAAGCCGAACACCAGGCCAGGGTAAAAAAAAGCTTGTATCCATTGGAAAGCCGGTGGGTATACCTGGCGGCACTTGGAATCGAGCCCCACCCCTCCCAGATAAGGCACGGATGCTAGAACTACTAGACGACTGAGAAGGTAACTGCACACTACTTACAGTAAAAAATTGGAAGCACTTTTCTTTCTTGCAATAAAGCCTGCAGACTTAAGCAAGCTTGTCTGTCAAAAATTTTTCTGCTTCGTCTGTACCTGTATAGCTTTCATATTTTCGAAATCTCGTAGCATATTGAGTGATTGAAGAAGGGCCTGATAGTTGACTGGTTGTGCTGAAAGGGAGTGGCAGGGCACACACTCCGCAAAAAGAGGAACACGAGCGCTGCTCGAAATTGTTCTCCGAGCAGAGCGCGCGGAAATATTATACCTGCTGACGCTCATGCGCACCGCACAAAATCTCCCAGAGGCAAGGCACTATTAAAACTACACGCGCTATTCACACATAAGTGACTGGAACAGCTTACCAGCTTCGTGTGTACGGTCTCTTGACCTGATAAGTGGCCATTGTTAGTTTGTTTTTAGTTTGTTTTGTTAGTTTCTTTTTCTTTTCCATGTCATTTCGCGCTGCTCGTTTTCTGCTTGAACGTTGGTATTATTGCTCAATTTGTTTTCTGTTCTGTATCCACTCCTGCTTCGGCCTCACGGCCTGCAGTATGCCATAAATAAAAATAAATCAATAAATAAGGCTATGAGAAGCACGCGGGGGTGTGCCCCGGTTTGGGGGTAGTGATGCTTAGAAAGAATGCACTCGGGATGACACGACTGGCGTTAAAGACCTTTTTTTTTTTTTCATTTCAAAAAAAGGAACTGCCTGTATTAGCTAGGCATCTCGTTTCCAGCACGAGGCTAAATTTTGACTTCTTAACTGCTGATCAGTGACAAATGCGTGAAACATGCCCTGCCACTGTGTCGTTCTGTGTGAAACGCATACATGATGGCAGTTATATCTCCGCGGGTCAAACCCTTCGAGAAAGCAGTTGTGAGCAGCGCTTCTGTACTTGTCCTGTTGGTCTGTCTACGTTTGCTCTCATCATCCTACAATACGAGTTTAATCCCGGCTGATATATTAAACCTGTCATTGGCGGAGTATCCAAGAAATGGCTGCAGCACTGTTATAGACACACCCCTCAAGTTAGAGGAGGATTTGTGGCCGGCTCCATTTATAACGCACATTGTTTCCTCTTTATAAATGTTCTTCCCCGGGAGCCGGTGATAAATCTCAGTCCTCGCTTCTGAAAAAAAAATATTGGCTCTGCCGCAGGTCGTCATGGATAACACTTGATTTGTCATAGTGAGAAAAGATACACTAAAGACCTAACAGTGCTTCGTCTTCACCAGAATGTAAGTCAGTGCGCTGGCCCTATTTCAAAAATGAGCCTGCTAAAAATGCTTGAGTTTAATTCATGTGCATTGGACACAGAGAATTCATTCATTCATTCATTCATTCATTCATTCATTCATTCATTCATTCATTCATTCATTCATTCATTCATTCATTCATTCATTCATTCATTCATTCATTCATTCATTCATTCATTCATTCTCAGTCTGGGGCACCCTACAAGGAATGTGCGCCCATAATTCGTTTGAGTTACAATAAATACTTTATTGATTGTACTGCTTTGTAGTAAAACAAAACGCACAAGAATTTCGTACAGAAAACGGTGGTTGGCTGTTTTTTTATTGTGAGTCAAAAGTAAGTTAACAAAACAACTTCACTTTTCGTGACACAATGTACAGTGTACTATAATACACATAATCGAATAAATAAGTCAGCATACAAACACAAGCCTCAGCTTATACTATATCTCGATCAGGATTGAGGGCCATCAAGTCTCGTGTTGAATAGCATGGTTAAACCCAATGTAAATCACAATATTTGAGCCTCCAGAGATCTATAACTCTCGCTGTTATTTGGCAACGCTCGTACAATTATACTGTCTTATTTATTTTTCCTAATTACGAGCTAGAATGGCCAGCTTCGTAACTGTCCACCAACAACCACGCCTGGTTGTCGATACCAAAGCGAGGAATTTTTTTGAGTGTGTGGGGTGGGGGAGGTGGTTGGATTGTTTGCAATAACTTTAAGCAATAATGAAGTCATTTTTGTTACATGAAAATAATTTGACGACGTTTGTAGAAGGCGAAAACACCATAAGTTGTGTGCACGTCAAGGAATTGCCAATCATGGAATTTGCAATGTGTCGTTACCTCACACTCGCTGATGGCACAAAGAGACATAGATGATATTAAATATTGACTAGCCAGCAAAACGAGATATAACAGTATAATTCAAATATCTTCTTTGCACGCCACGGTCGATGATTTCAAAATCGGACAATTGGGACAGCAGAATTTTTGCCACTAAGCTTTATGTTAAAATTCTGAGGAGCTCACTGCCATACACACAACTTCAAAGTATTGCTAACAAAAGATCTGTCGTTGTTTCGTTATCATGCTCACGTGACTCCCGAGAGTCGGTTCTGGAGTTATGCAACAGCAGCTTTTTGGCGCTTTGTTCCGCTTCATTGCTTCTAAGCACTTTTTTTCGAGATGCTTAAAGAGTCAGGAATATTTCCGTTCTGAAATAAGCAAACCGATGCAGTTTAGGAGCACGATGTCAACGGTGCCTTTGTTAAAGAAAGATAACAATAGGCTCGCAGGATATTCTCTCATAAATAAAGAGCCCCTGATTATCTCCTGCTCGAAAATTGTTATACTCTGGGGGTTGTGGAACATCGTCTGAGGAACTCACTCCCGCAAGCATTTTTTTAAAGGATTGCTAACTGCGCAGTTACAGCCATCGCTATCCAGCAGTTTAGCCACGCTACTCTCAGCCACGCCCTATACAGGACTGTTCCTTTCGCAAGACCGGCTACTAGTCTCCACAAGTGACATATCTAACCTCCTCTTCACATGAAGGCCAAAGATACCTCAGAACTTTACGTCATACAACCTGTGTGCGCCATACCAAGTGTGGGCTTTCACCTGCCGCCTGCACTGCAGGGCGGACCACAATAGTGGAGCGCCTTTGCGCTGTAATAAAACATGGTTATCACAACAGCAGAGCCCCACAGAACCGTAGCGCGCGCGCAGCGGATTTAAAATGACGATGTACTCACGCCACCTGCCCAGACGCGCCATCGAGTGCGTGAGAAGGCTGTGACGCAAAAACAAACAAACGAAGTGAAAGAACGACACAGCGAGCACAGCTCGTAGGAACACAAATGGACTAGAAAGCGAAGCTAAAACGCTTGCTTCTCATTGAACAAAAAAAAAAAAAAGAACGGGCGCAGCGAAAGAGATTGGGTGAAGACGACGAGACGCCAGAAAAGCACTTCATGTGGCTATCGCGATGATGGACCAATGAAACGCTTGGGGCCCCTTTCGCGGCGCATGGGCCTTCCTTAGTGTTTGACATCGACGAAAAGACTGGCTATGTCGAGCGTGAACGCCAGTAGGCTTTGGTTTGAATTTTTGCCACTATCGTTGCTTGCATGGCTCTAATATTTTGGAAGGTTCATACCTGATTTACGCCCTGAACTTGTCTATTTTAAATGTACAAACCTGGTCAGGAGCCCTTTAAAGACTTGTTGTCTTTGGGTGTCGCAGCGAAAAGGTTCAATCACATACAGAAGAATATGGCACTTTGTGCTGTAATAAAGCACCGAGTGTTGTGTCAGTTGCACTTCTGCAAAATCTGCCACTTATGAGCTCTGTAAATATCTTTGGCTGCATGCGGGTGAGTGGATGTGGGCAAAAGCTTCTACATAGTGACAAAAAAAAAAGGGTAATCAATGAACGTTTAAGCACAAGAAGCGTGACTAGACCAAGGAAAATGTATCTTTGAGTCTGTAGTGATACAAGATGACGCTCAGCGCATGTCATAAGCCCGTCATCTATTAAATAGAAGCTGGACAATGTCATAACGAAGAGTACAAGATATCAGTGTTTCTGCGCCCCCTTCGACAAAGACGACTCATAATAAAACCCAACAACAGGCACGCAATGGGCTGACACCTTTTAAAGCCATTTAACACCTCAGAAATGTTTGTGGAAAAAAGAAGAAAAGTTGCTGTTTGAAGATGAGGCTACTGCTGTTATGCTCTTCACGCTACTTTGAGTTCATAGGTAACACTGAATCAAGTAAGTAATTTACAGTTTTCACGTTTCCGTCAAACTGCGAGTTCGACATGCGTATAAAGAGAAAAAAAAAGATAGAGAAAAACCAAACAGAACAGAGGTTTACAAAAGCAGCAGAAGCATAATTTGTTCGCTTTCATGTAAACACAGTTTTACGATTCGGCCAGAACAGAAGGCAGAACCAGAGTCTGTAGCAATGGCAACGCTGAAAAGGTCGCAGAAGGTGCCATGCGGAAAGCCCGCAAGCAAACAGATGTATGCAAGACCACGTCTTCTTTTTCTCTTTATGAATAGCGCGTGTCATACATGGAAGGAACAACTAAACTAATACTCCAGCAGTAACATCTTCCACGTTTCAGCTGCATTTTTGGACGAAGGTTGATGGTGTAACGCGTCATGCTGACGTCGATCAAAGAAAGACTAGAATACACGCTTCCACTTCTTGTCTGAGCTGTAACGAGGCCCTTAATATTAGTTTATGCGTTCTCTCTGTGTGACACGCCTTACACGTAAATATTAAGACAACGTGGTTTCAACGGCGCCTTTTAACGCCACATTAGGCAAATGTCTGTAAATTAGGACTAGTTTAGCGGGGCACAATTCCATCATAGTGTTCACGCCGCGTACTTTTGCTTGAATAGGAACAGGCCGTCCCATTTGCACGCGACCAAATGAAGCCCCGTGGTATCCCTTGAGGCGACCATTTTCGGCACAGGATACTTGGAAGTGTAACTGGCGAGTTTTCGGTGCGTTAAGTTTTTGCTACTTCTCGAAAGAAAGCTTGTTTATTTGAAAATCTGGAAAATTACAGCATACCACTGATGCTCCACCGAGTATTATTTCTTGTTCTTTGTAAATAAGAGTTCAAAAACACCCTAAAGCAAATATGCATTCTCTCTTCACGCCACATGATACTGACAAGTTGTTTATGCCAGGTCTTGTTGCTTGGCGCGAGGCCATTCTTGCCATTGACCGCTAAAAGAATTGGAAACATATCCATGTAAAAGAATAGAAAACTGCTTTCCTCGTGGACGAAGTTGTTCGCTTTCCTTTCCTCCCCCTTTTTTTACAAAGCTCAAGCGACCGACCCGGAACACTGAACGACTACACAGATTTCAATCGATCACTTCGTGGCCATCGCTTTTGATTCCGCGATTTTAACCACATCTCACTTTGCCTGCAAGAGCGGCGGGGCATCACTGAGCCATTCATCCGCGCTCCCTGCGTGCTACGTTCTACGTGTGTGTCTCGCTTAACGTATGTCTCTGAAGACAAAGATCGAAGAAGTACTAACGACTTCGTTGGCGGGAATCATTATACGACACTGTCTAATATTTACAAAACCATGATAAGTTGCCGTTGAGTACAAGAAGTTACATGGCGATGCACTGTGACAACTATCAGCGAAACCCTGGGTACGTATTCGTTCAACACACACACGCACACACGCACGAGAAAAAAGTGACGCGCTCTCTTTGCTCGCGCAGTCAAGCGCCCAACCCAACTCTGCCGGACCAAGCGCCGCCAGGGGCACTGGGTGCAGTCTGCGCGAGTGGGGCAAAGGCTCCGATTTTGTGGAGACGTGGGAGACTACATGGGGGCACACAAGCGTGCTCCCGGAGGTTGCTCAGACTTTTCCGAGGCCATCTTCGTCGCTTGGCGGCGCCGAAAGCACGACAAGAACGTTCCTCAAGCACTAGGGTTACCCAATGTCCCCCTCCGTACGACCGCAGCGTCGACAGCGATGACCCCTGGAAAAATGGCAACCTTGTCTTCTCGCCCTGAGAGATCAGCGCAGTGATAATCCCATTCTACAGAATCAGGCCTATGCGCAGCGCCACAAAGGGACATTCGTGACCGCACTAGGAACATCGAGCGGAGCCACGTGTGGAGGTCGGCTTGTCGCGGACTCAGTCGTCAGATTGCCTGACGTTCGAGCCTCGACCGGGCAGCTTGCGTGACTAGCTTGCGACCTCCGCTGGTCCGCTCGGTGCTTGTTCTTGTCGCACGCACACACGGGGCGGGTGCAGCAGCGTCCTGGCGCGGCGCTCTCACATCGGGAGTCACGCGTAGTGCGGGTACGAGCCGATGTGTCCCGGGTGCGGCATGGAGTGGTGCGACGAGGCGTACAGGTTGTTGGGCGACGTCCAGTACGGGCTGGGCGACGGGAACAGCGAGCCCGTGGTGGAGGGAAAGTTGAGCTTGGGGCTGGCGTGGTAGCCGAACAGGTCGCTGGCCGACGACTGGTGGTGGTGGTACTTGTAGGCGGCCGGGTCGGCGGCTGCGGCGGCCGCGGCGGCGGCCGATGGCGGCTGCGTCGCCTGCGCCAGCCCTTGGAAGTCGAAGCGGTACGCGTACCGCTTGCCGTGCACCTTGGTCATGATGTTCTTGTCGTAGTAGTAGCGAAGCGCCCTGCTAAGCTTGTCGTAGTTCATGTTGGGCTTGCTCTTGCGCTCGCCCCAGCGCCGCGCCACCTCGTCCGGGTCGGTGAGCTTGAACTCGCCGTTGGTGCCTTCCCAGGTGATGCAGCTGGCGTTGCTGCTGTCCGACAGCAGCTCGAGCAGGAACTGCCACAGCTGGATCTGGCCGCTGCCTGCACGCGGCGCCATCCTGGTCAGACTGAGGCACACCGACAGTTTTCCGGAGAGCACGGGCTAAAGTTACTCCGCAGAAGACAGTTACTGAGACGCCAGAGAACAAAGAGTTACACAAGTTGCGCTAACACACATGTCTCCATCTTGATTATAGTCGGACACAACTTAAGAACGCAGCTGCTTTTCGCCGTCAAAAGAACTCCTTCCAGCCAATGACGTCGGCCGATTCTGATGGCCCTGCTAGTAGGACAAAGCAGGGAGCAGTAGATGAAAGCGGACAGACCCGTCTCTCCAACGCAGGCACCGCTTCCTGCGCTGTCACGCTTGCAGGGTCATGAAATAGGCCGACGCCATTGGCTGGAAGGGGGTCCTTTGACGGCGAAAAGCAGCTGCGTTCTTGAATTATATTCGACAATAGTATAAGTACTGCTACTCAAGCATCCTCTGTGACGCATAGCTATCTGATATTCAATGTGTCCTCGAAACGTGGAACGCAACCACACGCCCTACAATGCTCCGACAAATGTGAGCGCACAGCCCCTTCGAAAAACCTTACACTCTTCCAAGGCCCACGTTGACACCAGGAGCTGTGCGCTCACCTTCATGTGCTGTCTGTAGGACATGTGCGTTTGCGTTCCATGTTTTGAACGCACAGAGAATATCGCATCCGCGAAGTGTCGGAGAACAAGTGACTCAGTTAAGGCAGTGTTTACAAATCAAGACGAACGCACCTCCATTAGCGTGGATGCTACAATTGTTTCAGATCGTGAATTGTCTTATTTCGTGCTTATCAAGGTACGACATGGAAAATCACGATGTTGTCAGGGTATGTGCCAGCAGCTAGCATGTGTATGTTAGTGTGCATAAATGTGTCTTTTTGTTTCGGTAAACTCTTCGCTGAAAATGCGCGACTGTGTGTGTGCCTCACTTCAGTCATTTTTGCCTGTTTAAAAATGAGCATTTGCCAACTCGTCCAGCTATCTGCCGTATTCCGATACACATGTCCTGCAGTGATGAAAAAAGTGCGCATTTAAGATATCTTTTTCTTTCGCTTTGCTAACAGCTGTGATACCTAACTTTTCACGTTATGTCCTCGATTAGTGGTTACCGTGAAGTCCAAATGAAAGACCGCGCTGGAGAAACGCACCATTAGAAGGTGCAAGCTCACCTGAGCTGGCGAGCCTGCTACTGGTGGGTCCGAAAACCTGGTACGGATCTGAAAAATAGGGAATTCATTAGCTTATACACTGGAAGAATTTAAATTATTATTTTATGAACAGTCGTTACAGCTGACACTGCGATTTAGATTTTACTTCGAAAGCAGTACTGGTGTATCAGATGTATGTCGCATCAGATGTATAATTGTCCCGCAATTGTTTATCCAGGAACATATTTACAGGGGTCGGGCGACGTGGTACTTAGCCGCCTCATTTGAGCATCTCTTGTTGACGCTTTACGCTCTTGAAGTAGGTCACCCTCTATTTCAAATAATGCAGTTTGCACGGAGTATTAGCAGCAACAAACCAATGAGCAATCTGGGCCTTGAAACCACCCGTAGTTTAGTTAGCTCTTTACATAAGAGTACTTGGGATTCGCCAATCTTGTAGTGCACGATGATATGGCTTGTCGTTTGAATTATCACCAGACTTAATGAACGTTTGTGCGACTCAGACAACGTGCACTGTAGTATATATGAGACTAAAACATTTTGCACACACTAATTGTGTGTGTGCGTTGTCGGTTCTATTCACCCAGATCAGGCCGCACCCCAAGTTACATTTTTCACACATACATATTACACACTGTGCACACAAAAATTTGCGCATACGAAGGAATGAAAATAAGCAAATATAGACGCCGCTGACCGGATTCGCTCTTCCCTGCTACTTTGCAAGCGGCTAGTATCAAGTCGCAGGAAACGTCGGGAGCATTAAAATCTAGGCTTAAACAAAATGCAGGCGAGACGTACTCCACCGACTGTTTTCCATCGCAAAACATTCACGTGGTCAGACTACCATGTTAATCTCAATTGTTTAATTTCTTGCAATGAACCTTTTGCGATCAGCAAGGTCTCCAAAACAGGTTAAGCTTAACCAATAAAAATAGGCATTTCGTTATATCAGAATATATTCGAAATTTTATTCTTTTTTTGTATAACTTTTAAAGGATTTTTTTTTAACAGCGTACACTATAAGTATCAAAGAGCAAACTTCGTTCTAGCTGCTTATGAGGGTTTACTGCGAATAGGAGTTGCGTCACGGCCTAAGGAACATGCCTCGGTAGCTTTGGGAACACAAAAACTTGCAAGTTCATAGCTGTCTGGTTGTTAACTTTACTGAATGTTTAGAGACGTAAAATACCATCAAAGACAAAGGTGGCTTCAGCTATTGCGAACGAGTACACGCAGTGTCAACTTTGCAGCCCGTTGAGGCACGAATCACTTGCCGGCAGTACATCTTAAACCCGCGACTGGCCGAAATCCTGCGCTCTTATGGCGTGATTCTGTTACTTTTTGCGCCAGACATGTGACAAAATAGACAGAGCACCAAACATCTAATAAAATATGCAGTTTTTCACTTGAAAAGATTGCGATTCGATTGAAAGGAAAAAAGTAGCCTCCAAAAATATTCCGCTCTCCTCTGTCTCTTTTTAAAACATTACCTCCCAAAGTTAAGCGATCTTTCGTGTAGGGGCCTTGTATGTTGGGTCGCTGCCGCACGGATCGCTTTTAATCCAAGCTTTTCCCTACCAATGGTTCCTTTTTCCTAATACGTTCGTTATTTCGTTAAGTCAGGGAATGTGCGTACTTTACATGCAGTGGATAGAATGTTTTCTTATTTCTTCTTTCCAGGTCGCGTCGTGAATTTCGCAAAGCGCTCTGCGATTCTGAGCCGACCTGGCATGGCCCGTAATGATGGGCCCTGTCCGCCTATTTCTTTCGGCATTCAGATCCAGAGACTCTCCCTTTGTAATATTTTTAAACAGCTGCCCGCTAGCGTGCGGTTTCTGCTCATCTCCATCGCGTCCCGACGGCTCCGCGGGGTGGGATCGAGGGGAGACGGTGCCCGGAGAAAGCATGCAGCGCCCGCACGTGCCCGCCTGCCTGCATCCGTCTCAAAGAGCGCGCCGCCGCCACAATGTGCGCGAAAAGCTCGGCGGCAGAGTTGCGCCTGCCAACCTCGCGGTGAATCGCTGCGCCGCGTTCGTTTCGCCGCTTTTCTTTCTTCTATTTTTTTTTGTTCTGCTTCTAGTGCATCGATGGCTTTTCGAGAGCGATACATTCCTTAGCCTTCGATATCGCTTCTCTTTAAACCTCCGCAGAACGAGCCATTTCGCCTGACGCGGCTGTCATTCGTAATGCAGCTCTCGTGTTGAACGAAGTAGGTCAAAAAAAGAAAAGCGAGGGAAATCGCGAGCTCGACAGACAAACAGAGAGCGCGCAGGCGCACGTCCCTGTGTAGCTAGCAAAGCGAAACTGTCGAGAATACAGCGCTCTCGACAGAAAGATGGAGAGGGAGGAAAGTATAAACGACGAAGGGCCCAAGCGACGAGCAGCAGCAGCAGCGACAAAGCACGAGCGCCGGGGGCCGGCGGCGGAAGGGAGGCCACGCCGCAGCAGGCGAGCACAAAGGACGACACAGATTCATCATTCCGCTTTGGACCGTCGCCGAACGCGAAATCGAATAATGAGAGTCCTTTGACCCTTCTCCCAATATTTAGCGTGTGTGCGCGCGGGCGACTTTGGGCGTCGTCGTCTCCGATGCGGCCGGGCGCGCAGTTGGCGGCTGCTTTTCTTGCGGCGCCCGCGATCTTGCCAGCGCTCCCGCATTTAACGCTGCGCCGCTTTTGGTTCGTCCCGAGCTGCCTGCCAAGCACTGCAGCCGTTCGCTTTCGTTATTAATGTTTTTCTTTCTCGAAGCTCCCATGCGATGACTCAAGTCGTGCGCGCTCTGGTGCGGTCAGGAGTTAGGCGGCTTCAGAAGCAGAAATACATCTTAAGGGCAATAACGACGCAACGAAAGGAAACGTAGAAAAGGATAGCACGTAAGGTTTGCCTTTAAAAAAAAAAGGATGTGAATTGCAGCCGCATATATCGACACCACGAGTAGCAGCAGTAGCGGAATCCAGATTGAACTAGCCTGCCTCATGACGTCTCATACGCAGAAGTCCTGAACAAGCGGATTTTTCTCAATGGGAAGCGGTTTATAGACGCAATTTTTTCGCGTATCGTAACTGCACCATAACAATCAATATACCCGCAGATCCCTCCTCGGGCTATTTATTATCAAAAACGGGCCCCGTTGGTTTTCTACGGCACACTTAAGTACTCGGTGCGAGTGGAGGACAAACTTTAAAAGCAAGATTTTGCTACGCATTGGAAGGTTCGACCATTCCCGTCAATGTGTTCATTACAGTATCTTACAATATTACATTGTTGCCTCACACAGTAAAAGTGATGTCCTAGAAAGCTGGACTTAAATTTTACTTTATTATGGTTTTTGTATACTACCAGATATCTGCTGCTTCAACACTACCGGCATGTAGTCAACACGGTTAAATCATGGCTGTAGTTTTTTTTTAACGTTTACAATCCCTTAATTTAGCTGACAGTTTCAGAGAGACTGATCACTGTGGAATGAAACATCTGAGAAAGTACGGCAATAATCACAGCTGAAAACCTTTATACAATTTTCTAAGGGCACGAACAATTCGACAGTCCTTTCTTCCAGGCAGTGTTATAGTCAAATCACGTGACACTCGTAATCGTGTAACTCGAACCCCAAAACGGCGTTACTTTACTCCCATGTCAATCGGCAACTCAGAGGTCTTGCCAGAAACGGGCAGCATCTCTTCCCGGCAGTCACAACTGGTGCGAAAGTGCAATGAATGCATATTACTAGGCCTATAAACACTATATAGATCGTCTATAGTGAAAAGAAAACTGGGATTCTTATAAACTTTGATCTATAGGCCACCAACAGATAGTGTAGAGACAATAGGAAATTGGGGTTTTTAGATATTTTGTCGGCAGACAAAAGAAAGGAATATGGACTAAAAGAAATGGCTATACGATGGTAATAGAGCGTGTGACTGTTTATAGAGAACTTTTATGAGGGGATATTTGTCTATGTATGCGGAACTTTTCGGGCCTTTGGGTGAAAGTAAAATGACGAAGAAATCCGTTCATGCAGTATTAGAGCATAACGATAAAAAAAAAAAGTGCCGGGATCTAAGGGTGAGCTAGCGCCTCTGGTTGGCTTTAACGCCGCCTACTTCCCGGCCTTTATACGAGTCATCTTTAGGGCGTAACGGGGAGTTCGAGCGCGCAAGGCAAGACGGCAGCGGTGGTGATGTATTTTAACCAAACAGCGCAAAAGGCGTAGCCAGTGCGTCGTTCTTCACAGGCAGCGTGCTCTGTCAACCTCAGCTCACGCAAGAGCGGAGGCCCGGTTGCGAGCAGCCGTCCCGTAAACGAGGGTGGGCACCTTCGCAGAAGGAGCTCCGTGTCTTCGCCGATCTACACGCGGCAGTAAAGCCCGCCTCCAAGACCACGAACGCAAGCAGCAAAACGTTTTCGACAGAAGAGAACAAAAAAAAAAAGCAACCAAGAAAGAACAGCCACTGCGAGCAGGTCGGCGGCGATGAGAGCGTCCGAAATAAAACCAAAAGTTCTCACTTCGACAAAGTCCTCCCCCTACATGTAATCAACGCTTGTCCTCGGCCTAACGCTTCTATGGAGCCCTTTTTCCCCTCCACAGTTCGAGCGCTGCTTCCTGCTCAGAGACGCCTCGCGTTCTCCTAACTCAATCTCCTCCCCGCCTTCTTCTTCCCTTTTTTTCCCCTCTATCACGCCTCCCTTCCCTTCTCCCGCATTTTGGCGCCTCCGTCGTTGGCGGCGGCGGCTGTAGGCTTTCTGGCGGGGCTGTTGCCACTGCGCAAGCAAACTCGTTTCAAAACTGCTCACCCTCCTCCAGGGCGGCCAAAGTTCTTCGCAAACCCCGCTGGTTTCTCCCCGGGCTGTTCGCTCGTCGCGCACCGCTCTTCCCCAGCGTCTCTCCGGCTTTATTCTTTTTTTTCTTAGTTTTTGTTTCATTCGGCTCGAGTTGCTCGGCGCGGAGCGGCTGCGCACGCTGTCTGCAGCGCTCCTCGGGGACTGCCAATATCGAGCGTGATTGGTCAATTTTGAAGCGCAGGCGCGTCGGGCGCTGCGCGCGTCGAGCTCTGTGGATGTGTGCTTGCCGCGCATTGCCGGCGCGCGACGCCGACGCCCTCTATTTAACTTCCGGAGCAGTCTCGGTAAAGCGCGCACGCTACGAACCGCCGCTCACCTCGCTCGCTGCACGTCCTGCGCGCCGCTAGGGATGAAGGCCGAAAAGAGGAGGGGGCGCTGCTTCGAGAAAGGAGCGCGCCAAAAGTGGCTTTCCGCTGGTGCCCTCCTCTTCGCAAATATGTACTGCCGGGCGCGCCTACCTTTTGCACCTTTAATTTGTATTTGACGACGCTGTGGATTCTCCGCGCTTTTGTTAAGTGCTGTCATTGCACCTGTTTGTGCCCTTCAGGAAAACTCTCTTGAGCAACAACCGTGCCATCACTCCTCCGTTTTTTTTTTGTTGTCCCGCCTGCGTAGCCCTCATATGCGAAGACGTCATTTGGAGCATTATTTTATTCCTTCACAAGGAGCGGCGCTATTCACGGACTTCTGAGTGCGAGCGCTATTCTCTCTGCAATATTCCTTCTTCGTGTTGAACCGTGCTTTTTTTTTTTTAATTAACGCTGCCTGCGAAACAGTAATGTGGCAACAGAAGGGCGTCTTTACAGCAATGGAGAGTTTTCTGTACACTTGCTCTATCGATAGAGAATATCGAATTAACGCATGCACCCTAAAATGGAAAGAGTGACCAGCAGACATCAAATATATACTTCTATTTAAAATGCGTAGGTCAGTATGCGCACTTTATCGTATCCATAACAGGTTATAGTGAAACGAAACGCCGGAAATACGAATGCATGAGCTTATCACCTTAGTGATAAAAAAAGAGACCTCATGCGTATATAGCTCTATTACGCAATAAAAGTTCATGATTTGCTTTGAACTAAAGGCAGTAGGGCGAGGAGCGTAGCAGGCAAGTTTCACCAAAATGGCCTTTGTAGTTTTTATCACTAAGTCCAGCGCTGCAAGAGACCCTCTATAACCCACTTTCGCAGCGGTGAACACGCTGAACACGAAGAATCCTGACCGCTCAAGCCGTAACGCAACCTTAATTTGGCGTGAGAATAAATGTTGCTTCCTCTGCCTCCAGCGCTTCTATAGGACGCGGCAGTGCACATTACGGTAGACGAGTTGTATCCGAAAGACGAGTACTTTCTTCTCTGGTACTTCGGATCATAAAATTTCAACCACCTAGGCGCAATACATATTTCAAATAAATTCATTTGCAAATAAAGTTTCCGAAATATATTTAACAAGGAGGCGCAGCAGTTATTTTCCCTTCGTAAGAGGCTCGTTTCGAGCCACGAATGTAGTTGTTACAGAAGGATTGTATTTACTTATGAATCAGTAATCGGTAGCCATGAGAATCCTCTGCCGTAAGCGAGTTTACTGCCGTCTACAGCTTTAGTGCACGATTTCCAATAGAACTTGAGGTCGTGCCTGCGCAAGCTGAACTACACTACTGCAGGGATACGTTCAGTACTCCGGGATACTAACTGCAAACATGATAAAACTTTTAGCGCTTGCAAACGAGGACGAACATAAAGAAGACAACATGTGCGCACGTGTTGTTGTTGTTGTTGTTGTTTAGCGCACATGATGTCTTCTTTACGTTCGTTCTCGTTTGCAAGCGCTAAAAGTTTTTTCGTGACATACCAACTCGCCCTAACAGCCGCTATAATACTAATTACTTCGGCAATCTCCTCTTTTGCTTGCGACAGCTGCGGTAGGCGTTCACGTATTCTATTGAGGCTATCATTATTTTGTCCTTTGTCTGCTACTAATATTTCTTCTTCCTATTCTTGACCTTTTTGCAAGCCCAATTGGATAGGATAGATAAGCTTTATCCTCCTACCTCTGTGGGCGTCCAAGCAGTGTAAGTTATAGACACGATTGTAATGCACTTTGAATGTGGCCATATATACAGTGTGAACTTATTAAAAACAGCCCGCCGCGGTGACAAGTGGATTTGGCATTAGGCTACTGATCCCAAGGTCCTGGGTTCGATCCCGGCCGTGGAGGTCGCATTTTGATGGATGCGCCATGCAAAAACGCCCATGTGCTGTGAAATGTCAGCGCACGTTAAAGTGAACACCGGGCCCTCCACCAGCCCTCCACTACGGCGCCCCTCATAGCCCACGCAGAGCCATCGGGACGTTAAACACCAAATACCATATCATACCGTAAAAAGAGACGCATGCTGCCTACTTTAGAGAAACGGCGAATGTGGACGATGAAAGGCATTCCTGTATTAAAAATCCTTTCCGTGAATGATCCATGAGGCCGATAAGGTCAGTGGTTAAGTTCATGAGATACAAACTTTCCTAATAAACACGTTTCATCAAGGTTCCTTTCTTTTTGAGGCATGTTACCAACGATCAGAAAGACATAGACCATATTTCGCCGAGTCTTCTTTCGCGCCATCGATTTCCCTCCGTAAGGAATGTCAGCCACGCAAGCAACAGCGGGGCTTTCGAGATTGAATGCACGCTATAACCTGACTAGAGTAAGATAAAAACGGCGCCGAACGTTGGGGCTTAGGTTGGGGACAGAAGAAAATACAAAAAAAAGAAACAGAGCTACAAGCTGGCGGCGCATGGCCACGAAGCGCGTATAGGCGAGGGAATTAAAAGCAGCTCGGAGAGCAATCTCATCCGCGGATGACGCCGGAGAGGAGCAGATTGTCGCGCGCACTATCGCGTGGGTCGTCCTTGGAAGCGCGCGACGGCGGTGAGCCGACCACGGCCGTCGGTGCGGCTCGAGGCGAGGAGAGCGCGCAGTCAATTTCCGGAGCGCGCCTGAGCGCCGCGAAAAGCGCATCATGCCCGAGGCAAACACGTCTCCGTAGCGGTACGCGACGACGCGCGCGCCCCAGCGCCCAAAGCGGACGAGTGGGGAGGGCAGCGGAGACGCCGCGGTGGACGCGTCATTGATCCTGTTACGCGATCCCATCTGCAGCCCGGCTGCGGGCGAAGACGCGCCCGGACGAAAGCCGAGATTATTAGCCGCGCATACGTGGAAGCGAACGGCCGTTTAACGCGTCGGCTGCCGCTCGCGGCGCCTCGCGCACGGCTACACGGATCGCTATTCCGGGAAAACATTTTCGTTATGCTTTGTTTTCTGAAGGAGTGAGCGGTGCATATGCAACGCATATGCAAGGGAAAGTAAACGAGAGAAAAAAAAAGCCAGAACGCAAGAGGTTAACTTTTGCGCTTACTTCGCCGCATAGCGAGTGTATGTGCGGGAAAGCAAGCTTTGACGAAAGCAGAACACTGTCTAGAACAGTGGGAAGGCGTAAAGTTAGCAAAATGGATACAGTGAACATTTTGCACCCGAAGCCAAAGAACCAAGCTTTTCGGTTAGCACGTATATCACGCACTGATAAGTGATGGGGCAGTTTGTGGCTACAGGTAGTATCAAAAAGACGTAATCAAATGTTCACTTGACGAGGCACCGATATGTTGTGAGAAGGTGATGTGTACTACAGTCGGATACAACTCAAGAACGAAGCGGCAAATACCTCTTAACGGAGGCTCTCCGGCCAATGGCATCGACCGATTCTCATGACGTCGTGGTTAATCCCTTTGGACCTGCTAGCATGAAATGGCGGTTACAGATGAAAGGGGGTTAAGCACGGCTGAATCTAATTAACTATGGCATCATGAAAATTGGTGGACGCTATTGGCTGAAGGACTTCTTTTGAGGGGCAGCTGCCGCTTTGGTCTTGAGTTGTATCCCACTATAGTACGACAGGCAGCATTCATCAAAGCTGAGGTAACAGCGATTATCACTAGCCATGGCTAGGCGCAGTTGCATGGCAAACCGAACCGCGCTTACCCTGATTGTCACAATTACGGAATGCTAAGCTTGGCGATTCCAGTTAAACGGGTTACATGTGGCTAACTGACTTGCAGCGGCTTTCAAGTTGACGGAGTGAAGCGCAGGGTGCTCCATATCATCTTCTCAAAACCGCGCCACATAGCTGGTTGCAACACATGTGTACTACGCAAGCAGGGAGGAAAGCTGTGTGAATTGAGCTTTGAATATGCGCTGTGCGCCACGGCATCAGTTCGTCAAAGCGTCTAGTTCGTTACCACCGAAAGCTAGGGCGGAAGAAATCGTGGACCTCGACAGGCCGCCTCGGTAGGTCCAGAAACCTAGTGCTAGTTGAGATGAAGACACACTTCGAGTGCTCTGTCCATGCAGCGGCCTGTAATCAGCTTTGCATATTCCGCAGTCGCTCGCAGCATGGCGTGGAGCTTGCCTTATCCCTGCGTAATGGATAAACCAGCTGCCAATTATGAATGTCATGCGAGACTAGCGCAGCCGCTGCCATGTTCACACTAACGGTGTGCTTCATCCCATAAAATCCAGCTTCGGCAACCAGCAGCTCATTTCATCCCGTGTGAACCGGTTACTACGCAGTAAGTTGATGAGCGCTGGTGCAGTTACTCGCTGTTTCCTGCTGAGCCTCCTTTTGTTATCTTTTTTACATTTTAGTGCCCCTCTCATTTCCTTTGCACTCTTGTCGGGTTCTTGCTTGCGTGAATTTCAAGGGTTAAGTGAACTGGTTGTTCACATCGCACTCGGGGCAGTTGCAAGGAACGTTGTACGCATCACCACGGCACTTTTCTCTGGGTTTTATTCTCTTATCTCGTTGATGCAATAAACAGTAACCAGCAGATAGTGAGTAGCTGTTGCATATAATAGCCATAAACCCCATAAACCGTTACCCGAGTGTGCAAATGAGAACATTCTACTGTCGTAGCAATATCTTCGAAGCTCTTCACGAGGCGCACATAAGTTCTGACGGATCTCGACTGCTTATGCGTGTCGGTAGTTAGGAGCGACGAGTGATGGCCATTAGAAGGGAGTAGCAAGTATGAATTGTTCCTACCAGGTGCTTATTCGGTGCACGGTTTGATTGTCAAGTGCTTTCGCTAAATAAAGAAAAAAGTCACTGCAGTTTTTTTGCGGTTACAAATTTAACGATTTCTTTCTACATCCACTATTATCTTTTTCTCGTAACTAATTCTATACAGTTTTGGTATGTAAAGGAAAAGGAAGCTTGTTACTTCTAGTTTATTATTAGATTAAATAACCCATTAGATCTCTACTAGGAGCATCACATGAAAGTCGGTTTGCTTTGATCTCGGCCAAACTGTTGGAATCTATATTTATCACTCAGTCGTGGACGCATGGGACATGCTATAAAGGAGCGCACTATAATGGCTCTTCTTTGACTCAGCAGAGCTCGGCTGCATTTTAGCGGCAGAAAACTTACCTTGCATGTTGCGCAGGTGATTGTGGGTATGAGCGTCAAGAGCATTCTTTGGCATAGCTGGCAGGGCGTTGTGTGGGTAACCTGTTAGGAGAGCGGGAAAGAAAGAAATGGAACAAGAGTGAGAAGGTATTCTTCGGAAGAAATTATCTGCAGGGGTCTTTAGTCCATGTCGCGCATTAGACTCTTCTTATGTGTTGTTGCCTGTCAGCTCCCAGCTAAGTTCGGTACTTTGCTAGGTGCAAGTTAAGTGTTCACATCTAAAAAATCGAGATGCATTTCGCGAGCTCCAAATAGCGTAAAAACTAGACTGATAAAATTCTAAATGAGGTTGTTGCTTTAAAATAGCTTAATTAACGGCTATTTATCAGTGCTTCTCTAGGATTCGGCGTAGTCACTTTGCTGTTTTCTGCTTCCTTTCGCGTGGTTAGGCGGGACAGTATAAGGCTCGAAACAAACTAACGAAATTCCGATTATCAGTCAGTACCCGTGGGCCGGGATGGAATTAGCAGGGATGAGAGTATCACAATGCACTTCGTATATAAGTTAAGCTAGTGATTGTCTAGAGGCTTCGCGATTGCGTTTCTGACTTTCGGTGCCTGCCAAGCACCAGTCAGTGTGACGTGCCAGCAGCTTTATGAACCGGTCCCAGTTTTCACTGCACAATATGTAAAAGTACCGCCTTAGCAGGGCACTTCTTTGATAGTGTTTGATAGCAGAAGTTGGCGTTTGGGAACAGTGGTTTCTGGCCGAGCCGGTGGTGCTTTAGACATTAAACCATATCACAGAACTGGCAGCAGCAGCAGCCGATAGCGAACCTGGCAACCGTCGAAAGAGTCGGAAGGCAACACATTGCCTCGTCCCAGTGGCAGCACACATATACATCAGGCTGTTTAAGGGCTAAGTCATTGACATCTGACGGAAGCCGCTGTATCGATATCTAGGAAAGGAGGTCCTCACCTGTACTCTTCCTGACATGGGCTGGCTATAGTCGCATATCTTTATCTCAAAACAAAGCCTAGTACTATACGTTAGATTAGTCTTACAAAGGTTTTTCTAGGCTCATGGCAGAAAGTTGGGCTAGTTGTTTTCCTTTCCTTGCACCATAAAAAAGAATAACACTACAGGTTATAGCGTGATTTGCTGACCATAGACCTGCAATTTACGCTAGCCATTGCAACGGCAGCCAAGGTGCCGCGCAAACACGAACTTGTTGTATGGTTGAATGACTGACATCAAGTTTAGTTCACAAGAGAATGGCACAAGTGACATCTACGAGGTAGGGAAGATGGAAAGGGTAAAGTTTTGTCCTGCACTACGAGGGCGGCTTCATGGTTAATGTTCCACATTTATCATAGCCCCCGGCGAGCATTAGCTGGTTGCGGCGGGGTTGTCCAGTATCGGCGCGACACCAAGTGAGTATAGTAGCGATCGCGAACTGCCTCTAGACCAGATCATTCTTAAGGTAGGTAAGTCATCATAGGGCAGGAGCCCGTGTCGCATGTTCGGCAGGCTGCAGCGGTTGAGTGTCTTGTGCCCTTCTGTTGTGGGCATCAGCGAAGATGTGCGCACTCTCCTCATCTCGCCAACACGCGCTCTGTAAGTGCAGCAGCTGTTCTGACTGTATAAATTATGATTTGTGCTCAGCGCGGTGGCACTTTCTGTAGGAAGTGGGAGTTACTTGGCTATACGGCGAAAAGCGCCGACTTGCGTTGCTACTTGAATAAGGCGTGCTTTTCCTCGAGTTCCTCAAAGGGGTGGGACTGCGTTGTTTCGGTGCTGAGAAGCGCTGAACCGTGGTTGAGAAGAACGTCGATGGTGTGTGAATCATACAGTTTGTTAATATCTCCTAGAGAGCGCTGCACTTCATCCACCACGGAGAGGCGCAGAAACGCCGGGAAGATCAGGTTTCATATTTGGCTTGGCTATATTTGGCCATGAAATGTGGACTTAGCCATAGCAATACGACTCTTCTAGCGACAAACCTCGAGGACATGCTGTAAATATTTCCATAGCAGCCTAACACTTGCGTAAAAATCATTAAAAAAGCGAAGAACGCACTTCTAAAATAGTTTCTTCTGCACGCAGACGAGAGCCTCGCGGAGCAGCTGTCGATTCAGAGGCAGAATCCACGTTTTTGGCCCAACACTAGCTAAGCCAAATAAGAAACCGCGCATTCCCGGCATTCTCGCAATGGATGAAGTGTTCTTTAAAAAGTCGCACAAATGGCGGCAAAGCTTCCTCTCTTGGTAATATTGAGAAACTCTATTGTGGGGATGGCACTGTCATTGGTGCCATGTGATGACATGATCACAGGATGCATCGCGGCAGATGAAACGAGAACAGCCTGTCGGCTGGCTCAAACGGCGCGCCCAGGGGATTGATCGCCGTTCATCGCATTGCATGTGGAGGGTATCCCTAAGCGCAGCATAGTAATATAGCTGTACAATAATAACCTCGAATGAGAGGAATCCAGCGATGAGACAAGTAATTAGAAGGAAATAGTTTTCAAAAGCATAAGACGCTCCTACTGGCTGAGTAAAGCAGGTGGTAGCAGCGTCACCAAACTTGAGTTACAAAGAAATCATTGAGAGTAGTCGAGGCTTGCACAGCAAAGCGAATATTTGCTAGTTGAAAGAAGCAAAAAACTCGTACCTACGCTTGCCTGTGAGGCTTTTAAATGCCTTTCTGAATTATTGCGTGCACATATGAGGAGACCCAAAAATAACTGGAGGTCGGGTGCAGCAACGGCTTCTTGCGCTGTCCGAAGGCTCTGTGCAGCCATCTTCATCATTATTGCAGTAGGCGTCATTGTGAGAGACTGTTTTTGTTACACTGAATTTCTTTTTCTCAGAGATTCCTTGAACGCGTTTGTCAACGCTCGATGGCTGATTTATGCGGAGAACAAGCAACAGCTGAAGCTTGGTTACTGCTGCTGATTAATTCGGGGACAGTGGTTGAATTGAAACTTTGTTTTGGGCTTGTTGGTGATACAAAATGGAGTGAGGCGGCACAAAAAAAAGAAACACAGGACGAACAGAGAAACAACCAACAGGATTTTTTTTCCCTGTTGCTTATCCTTGCTGACTCTGCTTTTGTTTCGCTTTTTTTGTTGTACTTCTTTCGCTCTGCTGGCTTCTGGCTTTGTTCTTATTTGGCCTCTATATCATTTATTTGTTTCAGTGTCAGTGGCCAGGTTTTGTTGCCGAATGAGCTCGTAATTTTTTTTCTTTTCAGCAAGGGTCGCACCCACCCCTTCTTAGGAGATCATTAAAGATATTCATTCATTTCCCCTTTTAGCGGATGTCGGTGAACATCTTTACATCTTTTGGTTCTTTTCTTGATTATTCTCGTTTCCTCTCATCACGTGGATAGGATGACGGAAGTTAATGCTTGCTCTCTTCTCGAAATAAATATCGCCAGTTTCAGCTTCCATCCTCTCGGTTCTTTTCCTGTTCGTCCTCGACTGTTCGCGCTGCCTCACTCCGGGAAATTGCTATGTTATAGATAATTCACAAGGAGGCCACTGGGAAAAAAAAAACAAGCGTATAAATGGCGTTTTCTTTTTAAACAAGGATAATTTTCGATTGAAGACAAAATTTGTTCCCGCCGGCTTCGACCCGTCGAACCGCAGAAACTGTGTGATGAATCTGGCAAACCACTTTGGGGTGCCGCCACGGGACCATTCGTGAATTTGCGGAGTCGACTGTGGTGCCGCGGAACCCCCATCGTTGAATTTTATCAGAATATTTAGTCATGGACCAGTATGTATCGAAATATATCTCCCTTTTTCTCAGCTGTCAACAAGGATACAGTCCCTTGGATGCGTGCCGCACTTTGAAGAAGGAGCTATGGCATTATACGCCCCTTACCCTTTCCCTCCTAAAAAAATAAAAAAATATGAGTGAATCTTGGCGCTGCAGTTACCACGCCAAAGCTTAGCAGCAATGCAGCTAGTAGAGCGCTACCGAATCCCTAGAAGCAAAAAAAAAAAGAAAACAGTATAATAGGGCAAGTGAAACGCGAAAACTGTGCACATACGCACTTTTTTCTATATTTTAGAGAAATAGTTCACTAGAATAGTTTAGGTGGGTAGATGTGTAGGCCAGTTGGTGAGACATGAAGGAGCTAGACACCGCAGCGGACACGGGACAGAGTCGTCTGTGTCGTCTTCTTTCTCTGTCCCGTGTCCGCTGCGGTGTCTAGCTCCTTCAGAATAGTTTCGTCTGGCCAAAAAGCCAATCGAAGTTTTTAAGCACATGTTTTCGAGCGGTAGCGTCATGATTTGCAAAAGAAATATATCCCGACTATGGAAATCGGGTAACTGGTTCTTCTACCATTGCTATATGCGCCTGCCCTTCTTGCAATTAGTGCCGAAAACTTTTTGAACAAATATAACCTGAGCCGCTTGCATCACGCTTTTTTTTTTTTGATGCGAAAGCATTTTATGTCCCGTGAACACAAAAGCCGCCGACCATGGCACGAAATTCCTCAGCGACGTAACCATGCTGTCACATGACGTCAGAAGTAGACCATAAGACAGTGACGTCTACAGCAAATAAGAAACAAAACTTCTTCCAAAGGTGCAGGGAATTGAACAAAGGATTTTCATATCGCGAGGCGAGCATGCAACCCATAGGCCACAAGACCACGTTGCTTGTTCGTGAATAAAGGTGAAGGTTACGCGTGAATAAAAGTTTACGCATTTCTTGGTGACTGTACGCATTTAATGAGTAGGCGCGCCATTAGAAAGGAAGGAATCTTAAGTGAGCCTCGCAGCAGAGCTCGCGATGAGACAATGCCGTCGCATTCATAGCACGTAAGCAGTCTTAAGTGCACACCCTGATTTTTTTTTAATTCGATGTCACTAAATGTGGACAAGTTTATGCAAGAAGTGGAAGAAATAGTAACAGACATAAAAACGAGCAAATAAAAAAAAACGCTTTGTACAGCTGAAGAACGTGTCTTTAAAGGTGCACTGAAGAGGAATCTGAACTCGTCTTTTTGCCGCGGGAACTCAATCTGCACGTTCTGAGCATTCTTAGAAACTTCGATTTATTGCACTGTGTGGCTGATTTTCGTAATTAAATCGAATTAACGTCCGGCTCCCGCCTTTTTTTTTTTTTAATTCTCCCTCGTACGGTGGGCGGAGTCGACCAACGCGTGGAGTGCCTTGGAGCCAGCTCAGTGTAGGCTTTGCTTTCGCTTTGTTTTGTTTTTTAGGTTTCCGTGAACAAATAGTTTCATTCGCAGATAAGATAGCCGCAAAATAAGCCCGCAGAAATGAAAAATACGCGCGGACTATTTGCTTCTACGGACTACTACGTATTACTCCGCCGATGGGACTGGCTGAAAGGCACTCAACGCGTTGGTCGACTCCGCCCACCGTACGAGGGAGAATTAAAAAAAAAAAAAAAAACCGGGAGCCGGACGTTAATTCGATTTAATTAGAAAAATCAGCCACACAGGGCAATAAATCGAAGTTTCTAAGAATGCTCGGAACGTGCAGGTTGAGTTCCCGCGGCAAAAAGACGAGTTCAGATTCCACTTCAGTGCACCTTTAAGTTAACTTCTTAGAACGGCGATCACTGTGAAGGTTCTTAAGGTAGGAACAAATTAAAAGAAGCATTCAATTATTTACAGATGATTTCTCGTACACACCTCGAGAAATAGCATTCACTCAAGGCTTGCATGCCAGCCCCGGGCACAGGGGACCAGACATGCAGCAAAACGTACGTTACCGTAGTAACGGCGAGTACTGCGAAAGAGAGAAAAAAAAAAGTAAGAAATTTATCCAGCTAAACAAGGCTGTGAGCATAAGTTTTGGGCATGCATGAAATGTCCAAAAGCAGTTTACTCTACCTCTTAATGTGCTAAGCTGTAGTTTAAGCTTAATACAGAAGCGATCGAGCTAGCACAGTGTGGACTAATGTCAATTTAACAACGAAAAAAAGATGAGAAGGAATTTGAAGAAAACGACTCGTTGCAGTGTCGAGAATCAGCGCGTTATGCAACAGCCCCGAACTCAAGGCTTGAGTTACGCCAGAGTTAAAGAAGAGCCTATGTCACGGTTGTTGCGTCGCGGAATTCGGTTCACTCAGAAGCGAAACGTCAGGAAACGACGACGCGCCCGAAGCCGCGGCCGGCCGAGGCCACTTTCTTCACTTTCCGACAAGCGCACTAACAAAGACTTCGGTCAGAGTAATCCTTCAGCTAGAACCACAAAGGCGCGGTGGAGCACGAACCGATGGAATAAAGACTGGCGGCAGCGAGAGTAAAAAGAGAGAGAGACGCCTCCGATGATGCCAGGGGGCCGATCAGTGCCGCGAGCACTGCAGAAAAGGAGCAGCTATCGCGGACCACTTCTGGTGATCCGCCTGAGCGGACACGCACGGTCCCCCTTTTGGAGTGCTCTCGAGCGCGTTATCTCGTCTTGGGGACAGCAGACGTTTCGGATGGTGCTGGGTTGCGGGTGGAGCGTCTCCCTGCCGTTCTCGCAGAATCGAAACCGAAGAGCGGAGAACAAAGCGTACGACGCGCTCTTATCCGTGGTCCTGTCCACGTCTTCCTTGCTTTTTCGTGCTTGTCGCTTTAATCGACCGGCTGTCCACGACGACGCGGGAGCGCCCTCTGGTTAAAAGAGATAGCGGAACGTTAGGAGAGAGAGATCAGAGAGGAGGGGAGGGGGGTTATGAGCTTCGCGTAAATTTATGGTCACATGTACAAACGAAGCATGACACGGTAGATGCAGCTACACCGTGCCGGGGCTTCAATTTCTAAGTTGGGTTTTTTTAAAGAGACACATTTCACACATTCTAAACAGTCTCTCTGGGTTTCATCAAGGCAAAAGCCCTGTTTTGCACGGACGTAGAGACAGGACAAGAATATATTTTCGTCAACTGGCCAGTCTGATTCAAGTTGAACGCCAGCTGTAACTCTGGATGAGAAATCAATGTGGCCAGGTGTCATGAAAGTTTGTTTGTTCTGTTTGATGGCAAGCTCAACACGCTGGATCGCGGATCAGGCGCCTTCTTTGCGTACGAAGGGTACAAACGTGATGGAAGGATTTTTCGAAATTAAGCGAAAATCAGCAAAACTATGCATTACGCTACACTCGGCGCTTGTCGTAACCGACAGACTGCTTGCCTAATTATACCGCCCAGTTATCCTCACCAGATTTCACGATGAAGCGGCATTCTCTGAAAACGAATAAAATCGCTCGTATTAATAACGCGCAGTGGTAAAGTTACACCCTACAGAATAGTGACAAAAAGGTTGCACTTGCTAAATTTGACCGAGTTGTTTAAGAGAGCACAGTGGATAACTGAAGTGACATAAAAACGCAAGAAAGACAACACCAGACTTCTTTTTGTGATGCCCATATAACTGTCGCTTATTGTTCCTAGGTACAATGCGCTAACTAGACAATGAGCAAGCTTGTATAGCACCAGTAACCCGACAAGATCGAATACGTAATAATAGTCTTGCAGACACAAATAGAGAACAGAGAGGAAAAAGCACATTGTAATCTCAGGTCCTTAGAGAGAGAAAAAAAAAATAGAGCTTCGCATCCACAAACTTGCGCCTGTGGCATTATGTTGCTGTGGCATTATTAGGTCCGGCCTTTTAATAGGTAAAGTTAGACAGAATTACCCAACCGAATTCTGCATATATAACGTCTTAAACAATATCGCTTTAAACTTCAAACAATGTCGTTAAACAATATAATCGTTAAACCTAAAAAATATCACTTGCTGCACATCCCACGTGTGCTTCTTACGTCATAGAGTTGAATACAATGAATGTGCTTTGCGCAACGTAGATTACGTTAAGTTAAAAATCTGTGGCAGCCTCGTGGAGGTTGCGTTGGTAGCAAATGTCTACACACCATGCCACAAATGGTGATATACTTTATTTTATTGCAACTACATCTCGTTTGCTGATTGATCACTGCTTTAACTTTCTGCATGCAAGGTGCCTTTTTCCCCATTCTTCCACGAGAGCGAATGCTTCCTTCGGATGAAGATAAATTCTTTGCGTTATCAATTTCCTTCTATTCATCAGAATTGTAAACACTGACATATATTCCTTCTTAGCAGCTTTCTCTAATTTAGGAGACAAAAAAAAAAAAAAACCTGATCAGCTCAGCTCTGTGACTTACTAAACACTAAAAATTTCGCGTCATACTCAGACCACACAAAAAACAAGCCTAAAGAGTTTTTGGGTAGCGGTTTTGACGGAGCGGGCTCACCGCGAAGACTGCCAGCTACGCCGGCTCTGGAGTGTAGTTGATCATGTGAGATACTAAACCAATAAATAAAAGAAGTCAGCAGGTGCAGTCTGGCTACCCCATTTCAGGGAGAAGGTGATACGCAGATGACGCCAGCTCTTCTTTCGTTACATTCTAAATAATTACTCATTGACTGGATCTGTGGTCTCATTTTTTACAGACCGTTTACAGAGATCAGTTGGCACTTAGCGCAACTGGCAGCGCCGCCAGGACGGCCGTCATTTTTGTCCTTCAGAGCGGCCGTCCACGTGCAGTGCGAACGTTGTTCCGTATCTTTTGTACGACTCTTAAGTAAGCTTTTAACCCCGCTGCTTTAACACGGATGCCAAGTGTATTTAGGAAGCTATGTGCAGGGAAGTAAAGCTAATGTTCCAGTGCTCGGCTGGCTGTTAAATTCACGGCGCTCTTTACGTATGAAGCACTTAGGCTGCACAAGCCGCCTTTGCCCTGTGAGCTGTCATGTAAACTCACGCTGTTTTCTGTAAAGACCGAAAGTCTACGAGTTCGTGTACTGAAAGAAAGTAACCTGCAGGAAAGCGGCAACGAGTTTAGGTGATCTTCACAGCAGTAATCTATTTGTGCCGTTGTACTGTTCCCATTTTATTGCCGTGATGCATTAAAAGGAATCTCCGCGTGACTACTACTGCGAACCCCTTCATAATGAAGACATCGCGCGGAGAAAACAGCTAAGTGTGTGCATGCCTGTAACCTTGCTCCCTTTCGAGGACACCGATACAGTACATCGAATAATAGATGCTTTTAGAACTACGCAGACGTGCGGGATAGTGGCTAAATTTCTCGGGTATATTTCTGCTCTTTCCACCACCACACTACATCTGCGTGACCTGAACTGTGGTGCAGGTTTTAGTCATACTTTCGCCAGAGCATAGCCGAACGCCGCTGAGCGCTTGAACTGGCCCTTGAGCAACGTACACAGCCTTCTTCTGGAAGCTACAGAAAGCAAGCGGAAGGTAAAGTATTCTCTCGGCAATGATCTGTCGACCTCACGCGCGTACACGCTCAGTTGTAACTCTTGTTCGTAGTGCTAAGCGGTGAGCAGTCCTAAAAAGCCTGCACGCATACTCCTTATGGCAAAAATACTGAGCCCCGATAATTTGTGCTGTTTGACAACGAATTATGTGGCCAGCAAAAAGCAGCAGACGCTGAAGTGGTTAAAAAATAACAATGCGTAGACAGCTGGCCGATTTGACAACCCACTCGAGCCGGTGCGGATAGTCGGGAGACGAGTAAATCATGTGTATGTCTAAAACATTTCGCAGCACTGGCACATACTATGCGCACTGACACTGAAATTTTCGTGCCACCCGCCAGCTCGCTATCCACAGCCAAAGGTGGAACACCGCCTTGCAGAAGGCCTCCGGTTCGCCGGGAACCGTCGCCGGGAAGCGTCATCTACTGGAGTGCTTGATTGGATGTAAATTGCAATCTCTGTAAATGTGCCAGATTTGCATTCATAAATACAAGCAGCCGTTAATGCCCAAAAAGGTGTAGTTTTCTCGGCAGCAATACATGACCAAAGGCAACATTACTGTTTATTTTTCACGTTATTTGTCCGAGCACGGAGTCTACAACGTTTTATTTGGTTTATGAGGTTTAACGTCCCAAAGCGACTCAGGCTATGAGGGACGCCGTAGTGGAGGGCTCCGGAAATTTCGACCACCCGGGGTTCTTTAACGTGCACTGACATCGCACAGCACACGGGCCTCTAAAATTTCGCCTTCATCGAAATTCAACCGCCGCGGCCGGGATTGAACCCGCACCTTTCGGGTCAGCAGCCAAGTGCCATAACCACTGAGCCACCGCGGCGGCTACAACGTTTACGTTTTCTCTGGGTCTTGCACCACCCGGTAAAATATATACAGGGTGTTTTACCTAAGACTACACAATTTTAAAAAATAGGCTTTTGGGGTTAGAAGAACGCTTTTTTCGGCATAGCTATGTTAGCGGGGTAGTACACCAGAATACACCACGCCGTGCTAACTAGTATGCTGGTTAACTAATATTCAATAGTTAAGTTTTATCTATTACTGTTAGTCTCCTTAATTATTGGCAGGCGTGTAGCCCACCATAAGTAATACGCATATCAATTCTTAGAAATTTGAAAGCGCGGTTACCCTCGGCGGTGTGGCCCAACAAATTTGGCTATTTCGACGAGTTACGCCCACTGGAGAAGCCATTTTGCCTGCAAGCTTCTCGAAAGCGCATGCATTTTGGCGCGATGTAGCCAGAATTTATTGGACCACAGCGCCGAGGGTAACCGCGTTTTCGAATTTCTAAAAACTGATATGAATACTACTTATGGTGGGCTATACGCCTGTCTTTAATTACGGAGCCTAACAGTAATAGTTAAAAATTGAACTATTCAATACTAACTAACCAGCCTGCTCGTTAGCACGTCTTTGTATTGCTGATAATGCTATGCCAAAAAAAAAGTGCTGTTCTAACTCAAAAAGCCTTTTTTAAAAATTGTGTAAGGTCTTAGGTGAAACACCCTATATAGCGTCCTGGCTTGCCGGACACGCCTCATTATTTTTGGGCCGGACATGTGACTTAAAATGCTGCGCTGGCGTATTGCGCAGCCCAGTTTCTGTTTATATTTTGCTGTCCTGTGAATTTCTTGCTTGACTGTGGCACCACGACTATAGCGAACAGAAGGAGGCACGCTGATGCTGTAAGACCGTCACGGGTATCCCAAACACGGAAGAGGCAGGCTGTAATCGGCGACATGAAAAGAGGTCGGCGCTTAAAGGACGAGCCCGGCTGTGCTTTTGCAAAAGAGAGAGCAAAAGGAAGAGCGGCAGCAGACTTTTTCGAGCACCCAAGCGATGTGGGCGCGCGCGTGCTGCGCGCACGACAGATGATCGCATCGCATTTCTGGAGGCACCTGACACCAGCCGGAAGCGCTTCTGGGAGAAGGAAGTGTGCGCGAGCGAGCCAGCCGTGTCGTCACATGGCTCCATTAAGGGCGAGCGATGAGGGAAGGATGGGGCATTTTTTCGATCCGGTTGACGTAATCAGGCTTCATTAATGGAGCCCTAGGGAAAGGAGCAGGAGGAAAGTTCAAGGTGGGAGGAGGGAACAGGGAGCTCGCATCGAACGACCGCACGTGCCGGCCGCCCTCTTACCTGCTGCTCATGATGTAGTGAATCGGAACTAACTGAAGCCTAAACAGAGTTACCTTTCTACGCGTCACGGGACTTGCCTGCTGGAGGTGACTAGGTGCGTTAATAGGCATCTTGTATCTACGTACATTAAGTACATATCCACTGACCACCCCATATTCTCATTGACGCCCATTAAGTACAGTCTTCTCTTCCTCCAACTCCTAGCGCAGAGTACCAGGCTAGAACACTCAGCATCAGGAGCCTTTTTTTTTTCTTCATAGATTTACAGTCCTTCTCTCCTTATGGCAGCGTAGGAGTAAATTCTCGCGCGGGAACATGAAAGATGAGTTAAGCACACCTTCCACGTTCACTGCTTTAGTGCACAGGGTCTGTATTGATCTCGGCCACCAATGTACCGTTCTACTCCTCCCTCCCTGCGGATCCGCCAGGGCATTTAAATAGGACTTCAGACATGGCAGTTGCGCGAAACACACACACACAAGACAGGTTACGGGACGAGCGCTCGTCCCGTAACCTGTCTTGTGTGTGTGTGTTTCGCGCAACTGCCATGTCTGAAGTATTCAACCAACTAGCCCGACAACACGTTCTATTTAAATAGGACATCTCATACATCACTTTGGTCTTAGGTTAAAGTAGAGTGGCACCGCAAGTCAAGTGATTCATACCAAGGAAAAATAATTTCTTGCACAAATCTACACTTTATTTTAGTGTAACAAGCTACCACGCATACAAGGAGCAGCCTGCTCTAACACAGATCCAAAAGCACTGGTCTAGAGCGCACGAGTGGAACGCTGGAGGGCAAATAAAGCGACACCTGACCTTGGCTGCAAGGTGTCACACGCACTGCTTGCGTGCAAGTGCAGGCAAGTAGCCACGCTAGTTACACAGGCACACACAATTTGTTTTAGCACTTTATAAGGCGCGAAGAAACGAGCGAAGGTGTTGGATGAGAATTATATTTTTTTCTTTGTTAGGCCTAGGAGAACAGGAAAGGCGCAAGGAAATGTAAACATGGTTTTTTTTTTTTTTAAGAAGTTGGACACAATATGTCCCACGAACGGTTTAGGCTGGAGCCAAAAAGTGGGGGAGGGTTTGAGTAGGAAATAAACGGTTTGAGCATGAAATAAAAAAGTGAACAGGGTATGCCTCACGGCATGCCAGACCAACAGCATCCTCACACATGACGCACGGCAAGACGTCGCATGCATCTTACACGATCTTCGTTCTTTCATAATAGCAGCTTGTGGAGCACCAGCGTTACCTTCTTCTTTTCAGTGTGCTGAGCGGCTGAATGGCTAGCGCCTTGGAAGCATATCTATGGATGCACTCGTGCCCATCGCGCGCCCGTCTTTGCTGCGCGAAGCAAGGAAGGGCGCGCAATACCTCATTACTCTCCTTACCACATCCCTCCCAGTCCCAGTGGGACGCCATGCTTTCTAGCACAGCCCTGGACGACCATCCTGTCCTGATCGCCCGTGCCATCCAAATAGCTATCTGGGGGTCTCCCTCCATAATAAAAGATTTCTTCCGCACTCTTCGCTTGTTATGAATAGCAAGGGTGCTACTGCGTCTTCGAGAACTCTGCCAGAAATTGAGCTGTCGTAAGGACATACGGAATTTTAAGTATGGATTTTTTTGTTTTGGGAGCTTATCGAACAGAAGATTTAGACATCACCGCCTGTAGAATGAAGTAAAAAATTCTGTTGAATGCTCCGACGCGGTACGCGTTCCACTAATGGTCAAAGGGCTCGATATTGCATATCCCTGTGCTTCAGTCATGGACAAAAAAGTGTAGTTTGCTGACTTCAATCTTTTTTTATTTGGACTGTGGTAGTTGGACAAATGGTGAACTTTCTTAATCTCGCACCCCAGGCAGGCAGTCACATTATTTTTTTTTTCGGTGGCATATATACTCTCCCTTGACTGCATCGGGCAAGTTTTCGCGGCATGTTCTGAATGTTCCAAATGCTAATACCTCGGTGTCGTGCAGCCGCTGCACGAGGTTCGCAGATCCGAAGAGCTTTTCAAAAAAAAAAAAAAGAAAAAAAGGAGCGGTTTGCAGCGCGAACAACCCACTTACACAAGGTCGAAACAGCATGCTCTGCTAAAAACCTGTCATTCGGCCCGCTTTCACTCTTTTCCTCATACTTTTGAAATTTACATAAACGCCACGTCTCGCAGTAATCTACAGGAAGTTCCTACGATAAGTTCTGAGATTCTTCTTCACTGTTTGTTTCGGCATCAAGAAGGATAAAAGAAGCCCGAGCGCTTCCTCACGAGTGAGTTTCTTTTGCTTTCCTGATAAACAAGTGCACGGGAAGGCTTACTAGAATGAATTATGAGTAAATGCACTCTATGAAGAAGTGTGACCCCTTAATTTTTTTGAATATCTGCGCGCAGCACGTTCGGTATTGCCTGATTCTCTAAGTTAAGAAACTTGGTGAGCAAGTGGAATAAGTCCATTTCTTACTTGGCAGGCACGTCACTTGCAACTATAACGACGTCGGAGGTTAGCGGTCAGAAGGCAGTGGTAAAACAGATGGTTACAGAAAATAAACCCAGATAATGCCCAATTATCACTTCTCAGTCACTGCTAAAACTGTTACTAAACGTTGGTAAACTGTCTAACTGATGGCGCAAGACAAAACAAACTAACGAACTAACAAACAAAGTGGCAGCTTCAGGCCCAGTAAAGTTTAAGGCGTCCTAAGCGGAGTACAAAAAAGGGGGACCTATATGACCCGCTCTCTTACAAAGGGCACTCAGCAGCTGCTGTCACATAGATCAGCGCTAAGAGCTGATTCTCTATAGCTTTTTTTTTGTTATTTTCAAACGTTTATTTCAACTGACCGCTTAAAATTCAAGCCATTTTTCTTTGCATTCTCGCTTCAGAGATGATTACTCGGGAATTGTATACCACGGCGGCCAAATTACTGATTTGCAGCAACGCCGGTACAGTGTACTGTTACAGAGTAAATGGCATCTACGTAGTAAATGTCGTAATCATATGTTGCAACCGAAAACTCATTTGTTCCTCTGCCGGTTCATTGAAATGCTATCGGGTACGACGACGATCGGGCGTTCTCGCGAGTTCACGCGAACCAGCCATGGTTCCCGGTGCGACTGCCGTTGCGGAGTTGAGCCAGCAGCTACCTCTGTTAATTCTTCTCCAGGCGAAAAGATTCAAGTTTGGCTCTAAAAAAAAAAAATTCAAGCTGTTTTGCCACGTGTAGAAGCACGCTCTTAAATAATCAGCGCTTCATGCCTTTCAGCTATTTCCTCCACCGTCTTTATCTGCCAAAGCCGCCGTCGCTGTGCAGGAGGTCGGCAACAGTTACGGCGCAGCTTTCAGCAACATGTACCCGTACAAATTGACATTACCGAGCTTACATTGTATGACAATCTGTGGAACAAAGCTCGTGGCTTAAAATTACAAAAGCAAAAGTTGAATTTTTAAATTGCGATAACGTTTTCCTCGCCTGCAAACGCAAACTTATCTGAGCCTGCGGTAACTTGTCGCTTTTCCTTTTGAACGCCGCCGAAATGGGGGAAAAAAATACTTCGTCCGCAAAGGTAGTCAATAAAAGCACCTGCTCTCGGCGTCAGCGCACTCCCCACCTCAAGTGTGTAATTTTGTCGGCGATCGTGGCCGCAGCCTCAGCGAGTAGAACCACACTGTATGCTGGGCCGGCGCTGCGGCCCTATGTGGAAGAAGCGGGCTTCACAGCGCTGCGTGCGGCCGGCGAGTCCCTATCGGGCCTGAAGCGGCTCAGGGTGCTCCCCTCTGCAGCTGAGGGCGATCGCGCTGGACGTCGGCCGTCTCTCGCTCGGCGCCGGGACAAAGGAGAGCTAATGAGCGCCCCCTCCCTGGAACCTATCCCCGATACGCTTTCCGGCGGGAGCCCCTCCACGCCGGGGACGCCAGTGCGCCGCTGCGCCGCTTCTCCTGGCGTGCTACGCGGGCCGCGACGCAGTGTGGTACGCGCACGCGACCCTTATCTCCCTCGCGCGAGCGACGCCTGTTTCTCGGGCCCTCGTCCTCCCAGCCGGAATGTCTCGTCCCCGCGGGTGCCGTATCGCTTTCTACTTTCTCTCTCTCTCTCTCTCCCATTTTTTTTTATTTATCGCAATAAGAGAGCAACACGTTCCGCGTTTGTTGGCTTCAGACTTAGTGTAAAGCATGTGGCGCGTGTTTCACCTCCAGCGCCTGGCTTGTTGCTGCTTCCGCGTGTTTAACATCGATTTCGGGCGCTTAAGGGTTAGTTGGCTGAATAGTTTACGGATTATTTCTTTCCCTAAAAGATGGGGCCTTCCAAGTACTAACGGTCTTATGGAACTCTTGGGTTCGGATTTACGGCCAGTTCAACGGATCGTTTGGTGTCCAGAGCATATCGAAGACGATACCTAGATAACTGACGCTTACAGCAACTACTGGTCTGTCTTGTCCATGTAAGAGGAATGTTTTAGTTGTTAAAACGAGAGATTAAATCTAAATAGATGTTTAAGCTACAATGCCACTTTTAATAACGATGCAAACACAATCGGCATTGTCATTTGCTTTCCACTAGGATTTAACGATGGCAATGAACCCCGAATCGGATTGTATTCGTGCATGTTATGAAGCGCGCAACATGAAATATGACTGAGAGATGTACATGCATTGCAAAAACTATACAGCCCAAATGATTTGCTCCTAATATATGTAACAAAGATCTCTAGCACTCGTGAAAGTCTTAAGTTCTTGAGGGGCAAGGACGAAACTTCGTTCTCACTTTCGACAGATTTTGAACGCTGATGACGCGTTGTATATTGGGTTATATATATATTTTTTTACAAACGCTGTACATTTCAAAATGCTGATGATGATTTTTAATGGCGCAATGGCATCTGCAGCCAAAGAGCGCTTTGGCGTAAGGTATTTTTCGTTTTACTCAACGTGGAGCCAGAGACTCATTTTCCAAGCATTTCGCCCTGAATAAGCCGAGCACCAGGCCAGGGGAAGCTTGTACCTGTTGTGTCACCGGTTGGTACCCGGCGGCACTGGGGATCGAACCCTGCGCCTCCCGCATGCGAGGCGGATGCTCAAACCACTAGGCCACCGTTGAGGTCATTTGAATAAGAATAGTTATTGTACATACGACTATGGGGCACGGATACATTTGGTGCTAAATGTACAAGAACCAATCTAGCAGGGCCCACTACACAAACCTATAGAAAGCCAGCTCAAACACGCTGCTTTCAATGTAAAGGAGAAAGATATGTTTTCTGATTTCGCGTTGCTCGGAGCACTCGGAACAAGGGGTAGGAACATGGACTTGCCACCAAAAGGCGACAGTCTTTTTCTGCTTAGACTAATAAAATCCGCACACTGGCAGACAGCGTAAGAGAGACAGAAGTCGCAAAATAAACAGCGCAAATAGACGCGAAAAGAAATAAAAACGGACAAGTAAACGTAAGAGATGCATTTTCACGAGCATCTTTCTTCAAGAAAACTAAGAAAAATGCGCAAATAGAAAAAGGCGGAGAGCGAGGAGGGCGACTGGCGAAGCAAAAACGACAGCCACCACGGAATGGAGCTGTCTTTATTAAAGCGACTGCGGGTCAAAGGGGCGATGCAAATGTGCACCGAGGAGCAGTAGTGCCGCACTGTCGGTGAGCGTCGTTGCGCACAATGCTTCTGGCGGTGGTGGTCGCGTCGAGTTCAGCGTTTCTCTCATTCGTTTATGCAAGAAGCGAGAGCAAAATAAAGAATAGAAGCACACGGCGCGGGGTGCGACGGGCTAGGAAGGCGCGGCCGAGGGCGCGAAAAAGAACGATTCTGTTGCTCCGACGACTTCAATGCCATTCGCATTTTCCCTCGCAGTTAGTTTGTTTTATGTGATTATCTGGATATGGCCGTTTATTTGAAGCCAAGTAAAAAGAAAAGTTTATTTTTCTTTTCTCGCGGAGAGAAAACAGGAGTGTAGAAGACGATATGTTTCCGCTCCTGATGCGGTTGTTTGCGAACGCGAAGGAGTGACTTATGTACGCGCTTGCTCCGGGGTCGTTAAGTTTCTCTGCATCGCTGGCGGCGCTGACAATGGCCCGAGTGTCGGCATGTTTCTCGAGTGCCTTCCCTGACAAAGGCCTCTGATACGGTCTGAAACCCGAGTGCTCCGCGCCCCGCAGGGCGTCTCATTGCTGGTGCGATTGCACCCCGCCTTGTTTACGGACGTGCCGCCACAGGCCTGCCGGGCCTGTCACTGTCGACTAGATTTCTCCTCCAGGAATATGGTGCTCTGCGCGAAAATGGGAAGGGCGTTAAAGCCTTATATCCGTTTAGCAGCGAATCGCGTTGAGTGTTTCGAGTGATTCTTCTGGATTTCTGCGCAGACAAAATATCCGGAAGAATGGCGCGTGACAAAATTTCACTCGTTGGTTTCTCCAGACGTTTGTTTTGAGAGAAAACCGGAATGATGTTATCAGTGACGCGTGTGATTTCGATACAGGTGATCATTTTTCGAATAGAGTGAGAGTTACGCTTTAAAAAAAGGAAATTATGACAATGACCTCCCGTGCTTCCCTGGTATGGATGAAGTGTAATTTGGATGTAATTGGTAATTGGCATAGATGTAATTTACTGTAACAGTCGTATTTCTGTAAAAAATGTGAGTTTTCGTTTCGTACCGACACCATGCATACTTAAATGTTTCTGCCTCCCTCGGCATTTGCCTTATTTATAAATACCGTTAAGTGAGTCACAAATCCTGTGATTTATTTAATTAGCCACAGCACCAACTGGCCACAGTGCGGGAGGGTATACAAAATGACGAGAGAGAAGATATCAGCAGTGTCAGCCGCATTAATAATGAACATCGCAGTAATAATCAATGTCGAGCAATATAAGTCGTATCGCCTCGGTATAAGCGTGGGCACTTCGTATAAGGCGTCCATTTTTTGGACGAACTTGCTTGGCGTTAAGGAGTCGTTGCTAGTTGTGAGCCTGGTCTTTCTTCCATTTTTCCTTTGTGCGTTGTTTTTGAGCTGTTTTCTATCTTCAATAAACACCCAACTAGCCCGAAATGGTTTATTTAAATTCTGCAACACGCTATTATGAGAGTGACCTGCGCTTGCACTGACAGCTCCCTCAGTAAAAAAAACCATTAACTCAGAGATACGAATATTTGTCGCTGATTTTATTTATGAAGTGTTAGAAAAAATGGTAGAGACAACTTTCATATTTGCCTGCATATCGCAAGCGCGCACATAAATCTGAAATACAGCCCAGAAATTTTGTACGAGCGCATTTTTTCAGCGAGAAGTCATGAACGCAGTTCCTTCGCATATCGTAAGAACTGCACCGTAACAGTCAATATATCCGCATGTCTCCCCTTGGGACGCTTTTAGTCTCCTGCTATTTACTGTCTAAGACGCACTTCATTTTTCTGGCAGTCTTGACTGTTCGATGCGAGCGCAGGATAAATATTGAAAGCAGGATTTTGCTACGCTTCGGAAGATTAGACCATTCCCACCAATTAGTTCTTAACAGTGTCTTACAACATTCCACAGATGCCTCACATTTTTTTCAAGGACGCACCCCATCGGTTTTCTAAGAAAGTCGCTGAGAGCGCAGGGCAAACTTTAAAAGCAAGATTTTGCCACGCATCGCGCGGTTAGACCATTCGCATCAACATGTTCATAACAGTATCTTACAACATTCCACAGTTGCCTCACAGTTAAACGTGATGTCCAAGAAAGTTGGACTTGAATGCGCAGTATGATACAAAACCTAAATTACGCACGTTCGTCAGTGTCTACTGGGTGTTACTAAACCCTAACTTGCGAGAGATAGTGCAAGCTGGGTGGTCCCGAATTTTCAATTGCAGTAAAATTAGGTGAACCCGGAAGCCACATTTCTATAGATCTAAACTTGCTTAGGATGTATGACTTACAAGTTCCTATGGCAGTGACTCTCCTCGGTGATGCAAACATTTTACTTTTGTGATAGTATTTAATGTGATCTTTGACCAATCTGGCGATGTATCTGGAATTGATAGTTATTGACAAATTGATATTATTATTGATAAATTGAATTGATATTATTAAATTGATAAATTGAATAAATTGATATTTATTATTGTCTATCATTAACTATTTTCTATTGTGATCATGTTTGCTCATTGTTTTTTATCTTTTGTCCATTCGGCCCCCGTTTCCATGATGTGTTGATCGGGGTGTAGGCCTTGTCAGGAGGCATGCTTGGTCTACCTCCTTTAGCCTCACCTCGAGGGCATATTGTATATAATATGGCCAAATAAACATACTACTACATACTACATAATATCCAGCTTCTGATAGCGTTTCAAAGGTAACGTTAGCAGTGGTCGCAATACTGCGCCAAATGCGCTAACCTGGGCCATTGCTTCAAACCTGCTACATGCTGCTATAAATAGGTAGTGTTTGATGAAATTGCACCATGATGCGTGCAAATACTGTCCAAGAAACCATACGAGGTGGTGAATGCGAGGTGGCAGAGGGTACCGCATAATGTGTGCTAGCATGAATGTGTTTTTTTTTCTCGCAATGTGTGACGAAAAAGACGACCGACGGAATCCAACTGCGCCCTGTATCGTTTTCTCACCCTTTACTGCGTACTGGTAGATAGTGCACGACGTACCCGCAGCACTTGCGCAGTGGCTTCGGAATTCGGCTCCAGATACTCAGTTCGCGGGTCCTGCGGGTGTATTTCTATGGAGGCGAAATGCAAAAACGTCTGCATGTTGTGCGGTGTAAGCGCACGGTACAGAAACCCACGTTGCCTAAATTAATATGGAGCACTCCACTGCGGCGTTCCTCATAGCGCTACAATAAACCCTACAATTCGCAATTTAGTAAACAATGCGCCTATGTTGTGCACATCTGCCGGGATTTACTTTTCGCGTAAAAAAAAAAAAAAACCGATCTGAAGTACATAGAGGAAATATATTAAAATTGGCATTTCTAAACATGCTCTGCTATTTTGTCACACAATAATTGCACTTAAGTTAGGGTGCGAAAAGCTTGCCAATTTATCTTATTAGTTTTATGCCACTTTATCTCCGATAAAGAACTAGCGAATGCGGTGCATTTAAAAACTAAGAAAATCTATCGAATACGACTCCCTACGGACATACATCATTCAAATCTTCGTCCAACGCATTGTATTTCTAACCGTGGCAGAATTTAGTTAAAGCTGCCTAAACATTTGAATTTTTACCTGGTTTTTCAGCATAAGGCTCCTGCTGCAAAACATGAGGAACCTACTCGAAGTTGAAGTTTCGCTTGCTGCATAGACTGCTTCAAAATGCCCTTGGCCATTCCTCCCCACTGCTTTAAATACTTTCTTTAAATGTGCATATACGGCTGTTGTAGCTGGTACAAAAATAATTGTCAGAACGACAGCTTGCTGTTTAAAGACGATATCATTCTGGTGTTATGGATGAAGAAGCGCACAGTTTTCTGCACTGCGGTGCTCCCGTTGCATCAGTTTGGAAGTTCTTTTTCTTTCTCGTTATCGTGCGCGTACTTTTTTTTTTCATAAGCAGTGATAAAAGCAGAGCCAATCGGTTTGTACTGCTTGCCCAATTTCCGAAACCGGTTTTTGAGCTCTGCCCCGGGCTTTCCTTCGACTGTGCTTACTAGATTTATCTGTTGTTTTTCGTTCTCTGATTCGGTTTTGTCATATATTTTAATCACGTCCAGATCCCCAGAAATATCACCGCCGGGTTCATAGAACTTAGCTAGAGACACACCAGCTTCCCAGCTTATTCCTGAAGGCCGAGTAAATGTCCTGCAATCCAAACGAGTCGTTTCCTTCGTCGCCTTTCTGCTCAACCTACTAACCGCTTGAGTTGGCTTCACCTCAAAATGATAAAGATTGAGGCAAAGTACGCTTTACAAAAATACGACAACCATGGTGGAATTAATCTTTTTTAGGAAAGACATGGCGCCCTCTGGGAAGTGCACGAAATTTCTTCTACCACCCAGGAAGCTGGTTCAAAACAGATGCACGTGAGCGGTGCAGGTGCGATGTGGTTCCACGAGGCGCCAACTGCGCATGTGAAGTAGCAAGTTTGTGCTTCAGCTGCCACCACCTGACGCTTGCGCCAGTCGCCAGCACGAACTGCGCATGCGCAGTGGAATCTAGTGTATAGTTTTTCACCAGTGCAGCTCGGGAAAGAGCAGAGAATAAGAGGCGTGCATGTGCACAGAGGTCGCGTGAAAAAAAAAGAAAATACAACACCAATACGTTACCAAGGGTGGACTGTCGATGTAATGAACCTGCCGTGGGCGACGTTTGCTGATTAACTTTTGATTTTTGTATTCAATGAACTGGCATGTGGAGGGAAACCGATAAAGCATGAGTATCGGAAGTTTTTTTTAGCGTTTACTTCGTGTAAACAGAACGCAGTCGGCGCCGGAGGTCCAGCGTATTTCTAGTCCCGTGGTCCAGCGTAGCTTCTTCGGTGTTGAAACAGTTTGATTGGAATGTCCTGTGAGCTGCGTGAATTTTCGTTTCTTTTTCAAGTAAACGCAGACAGTGGATGAGATCGCGCAAGCGAAATCATAACACGCAAACACACGCACGCGCACAAGCGCAAAAAATCTGCCCGCCCACACACAATGCGCTGCATTGTGTGGGAGTTCTTTTCGCCCTAACAAGGGAGCCGCCAACAGGCAGGCAGGACCACAACAGCGCCTGACTCTGCAGATTCTGACTCACTTATTTGCAGCCAGTGTCCGGCAGGCGCCTGACCGCGCACTTCTGGTGTTTCCTCTAGATTTTGCTTTCTTCTCTTGCTGCCGGTGTTGACTCGTGTTACGCTCTACGCCGACACTTATTGTCGTTTCGCTTCTTGCCCCAGCAGGAAAAGGCGGCCGATGGGAAACAATCGCGTTGGCTCCTCGCGAAAATTGCATTTCGCGCGCCGGCTGGGTTCTCGGACCTTCTCCCCTTTTTTTTTTTCTGTGTGCGCACACGCTCGTGTGCGTGTGTCCGGCTGCCGATCGTGCTGGTGGAGAGTCGCATTCTAGGGCTTCGTTTTTCCTTCCACAGCATGCTTGCTACGTTGCACCTGACTACTAGCTTACATCCCCAATCAGTGGCAAATAGGTTACACGTAGAGGGATTTTTTTGCCTGTGTGTTCTCAGCCTATGCGTGTACGCGATTGTGGGCCCTGAGGCCGAACACAATCACGCGCGCGGTCGAGAGCGCAGGGTTAGGGGGAAGGAGAGAAAAAGAAGAGGGAAAGCTAGAGCAATAACAGGAAGGAAAACCTTTTCCCATTCACGAAGAGAAAGAAACCAGCGAGGTTCGTTTGGACATCAGTAGCGGCTATGCGATTTTTTTTTGCATGCTCATTGCTTCCATATACGCGCAACTCCCGCTCGCCACTTGCCCACGATTCGATGTCGGGCTTTCTTCAATATCTGTGCCACTACTATTCAACATTTTGCTTCCCTGAAGAACAATTTAAGTATTTTTTATTTACTACACGGGTTATGGAGCCACGTTGTTTGATGTTTATCCATGCCTGAAACTTATTCTGAGCTTATTCCAGATTGGTTGTCATGTTGCCTGACATTTCTTTTAGCCTTCTTTTGTGATCACCACCACGTGACAGTACCCACTTTTTTTTTGCATCTTAACTTTGATTTCGCATTAAAAACAATAAGTCCCGCCCGAGAAGTACTCATGCTGGTTTACTGCGAAGAATGCTAGTAACTACGGAAATTGGAATCTACGATATAGCACTTATCACGCCGGTAATTATAGTAAAACTCTTTGTTGAGCTAGTGGGCTCATGCTTGAAGATGTTATGAATAAGGGGCGACGAACGAGGACAAAAGTCGAAACAAACACTGGTCCTCTCCTCTGTGTTCTACTCTTGTTCTCATTCGTCGCACCCTATTCATAACATCTTCAGGTAATTGTTGGTACGCTCGGTGGAAAAATTAATATAAGGTGCGTGAGAAACGTTATATTTTTTTATTCCACAAGTTAGTTATCTGAATTAGCAGCCTTTCATCGAAAAGCAAGTTGTGCAGTCAGTAAGAACTGCTTTTCTTTTATTCTGCGCCTTACCCGTAACTATGCAGGTAGAACATTGTTAAAGCAAAATTTTCTGCTTTCCTCCACGACCAAAATTCCAGTTTGAATTCAGGGTGTTTGTGACGCCTGTTTACTTTCTGTTGCTCATGGTGTCGACGCAATAAGCTTAAGACAGATTTAATACCTGATCGTAAATAAAAGACAGCGTTCATTTTAGTAGCAAGAACTCTTTTGTTATTTTTCAGCACAGTTGAAGGAAGGAAGCTTGCAAAAAAATTAAATTGCGGCTCGCATCAATATTAAACAGGAACACCAATATCTAACGAAGCTGTTTGGCGTGAGAATAACGTCGCCTTATTTCTTCTTTGGATTACTATTTTTTATATAAAACAGGTAAGCTTTATGCGTATTATTCTTCATAATTATATCCAGTTCATTCGTGTTTTCGTTTTTTTTATGAATCTTAAACTGTCTTTGTCCACTGTGAAATCTGCTTACAAAACTAAGTGCAATTATTGGAAAGACTTAAGGAATTACGGGCTTCAGTATTGGTCAAATGATTTAGGGAATTTTGAGCGGTAGCTAATCAGTAATTACTTCCTTATTATGCTTAAGTATTCGGAGCCAAGTTCGTTGATGTCAGCCATAATGACAACACTCTTAAGGGCGGTCACAAAGCACTGGGAAAATAGATTCGTGCTCGAGTTTATTTAGCTGAAACTTCTATGAACGCGAATATTTTGGGAAGCAAAATTCATAAATATATGGCCACCGTCTGTTTTGTGCAGAAGATGAACAATTAACAGCAATAATTCAATACTATTACAGCATTAGACGGTCCCCCTATAGAGTGTAATTTTTCGCTTTGCCCTTCCCAAGAACGCATGGCAACTTCAGAAGTTGCGAGGTCAACAACTTCCAGACTTTACTATGCGCCCAGTGGTAGCAAGAGATTGGCGCAATGCAGCCAGATAGCTTACTTCACAGGCCTAATTAGGCTGCCTTTGTTGAAATCGTGCAATAATGTTCAAGCATAGTCGACATAGGAAAAGCAGATCGTAAGAGACGGATCAAAATGAATGCAGGAGGAATACGGACGTAAGGAAAATGAAGCGGGCCATAACCAATTAAGTGTTGCCATTAAGGAAGGCCATTAAGAAGGCAGACAGAGCCATCATTAGTGATTTGCGAGATGCTCTTAAATGACTCGCCGATTGTCTCGGGTCATTCTGCTGCCCAGCGGCTTCTTGGCCTGCCTTCATTCACTTACTTGAATGAAAAGACGAGGTTCGTACACTTTAACACCTTTGTTTCTGCGCAAAATAAGTAGGTTCCTTCTTGAAGCCCTGGAACTCTCGAAGTAGTACTGCTGAATACCATAAAACAAAGAAGGACAGATTTATTTGCCTTAGAGATAGCATAAAGCGACAGGAGTGTAAAACGGCTGAAACTTGATACTCTTCAATGATTTCAGTGTTATGCAGTTCTGCAACATGTTCTGAACTACAGGTTGGTAAGGACACACTTCTACAGCTTTTCATTGGGGTGATTAGACGATTTGAGGTTGAAAGAAAGCCTCGGCCATATAAATTTACGTTACCTTTTTCTCTGCACGGACGCATAAGCTAGCTTTGACTCGCTTGAGTAGCGTTACTCACATCTAGAAAGATACCAGCCATGTTAAACGAAAATCTTATCGTCCGTCTTACGTTAAAAAAAAAAAAAGTGGAAGGCGCAAAAAACAAGCACACGTTCGTTCACCGTTTATCGCTATTAGTTGTTTCTACTGGCTTCCACGAAAATGTTCAGTTATTTTGTCATAGTTATATACACGCGATACATTAGTAGAGCGGGTGGAATACCGCCTATTTTGGCCTCACTTTACTATCAGTCATGTTCAGGTAATTTTTACTAATGAAGGCACACACCAAAAGCATCAGAAACAACAAAAACACTAGCCATTTTCACTGTTTTCGCGAAAGTGAAAGGATGAAGAGATATGCAACAAATGCAACGCCATGCTTTCTGTAATGATTTTAAGAACACTAACAGCCAGATATGTTTAGGTGGAATTGACTGTTGCATACCTTGGCATCCGACAAGCACACTCGCAACACATTAGTTTGAAACAAAAATTCCTCTCTTGCTGATGTTTGGGCGGCAGGGGATGCGCTCTCTCGCTTGGTTTCTTCAGCATGTTTCTCCTCACTCTTCCAGTACAAGTCGGAAATGCGTTCTATCCGTTCAAGGAATTGTGTATCTACCAGAACTCGATAAGAATATCGTTTTCAGCAGCTGTGGAAAACAAGCGTGCAGTACTCACTTATGCGTGAGTAATGGGCAATCGCAAAGGAACATATTACCTTCGCACGCAAGTCCTTGATGAGGATGTTAGGCCTATACTTTTGAACTCCCGTCACAGTTTGAGCTGCTCCTGCAGCTCAAATTTTGTATTCGTAAAGAAGCAAAAACGGGTGATAAAGCTTACGTTCAGTGACAACATGTGTTTTCTCCAGACAATTAGGCTTCCAGTTATAGCCTTCATCACTGCAAAGGAACTTCGTCGTTGCATACGTTGTTTGGTGTTGCATTCACGAGACTGATTTCTCACGTCATGCCAGTTTTTCTTTATTGTTGTTGTTGAATAGCAGGCGTTTCTGCGTGCAGCTATCGCTATTGTGAAGGACCTTTTTAGCCTTTCTTTGACGTCCTACCTTCAAAGTCTAAAGACCTCCCCTGCGTGCCGTCTGAGTCGGACTGCCAGCGTAAAATGACTCTGTGTCCTCGTAAAGCGGAAAGCTGCAAGACCGTTGTGGCGTTCTGTTATTGTTAACGGGGCTGAGCGACAGGGTAGTGAACACCTATCCGCGTCCATCGTACACAGCAACCATGCTGTCTTTGCTCCTCCTTTGAAGCTTTTCATTCTCTTGCCTCCAGCGTGTTAGCTTAACCCAGCGAGAAGGGGTTAGCATGCCTGTATTTGTTGGTACACTACTACCTATAAAGCGAAAACATATTTGGGGAATCAAACAGAAAGTGAAGTGTGCAGGTCTCTGAACTATGCAGTAAGTCTGAAGGCGATGTCTACAAACAGGCACAGTAGTCTTTAATAGTGGAAGACATCCTAATTAACGTTGAGCAGTTAGCAAATACTTAGCGCCTGTCCTGTCCACTTCTGTGTCGTCCGTGTCCTTTTTGCGCTATGTTTTCTAAGAGCTGTTACCAACTAGCCCAAACCAAGCTACTGTTACAGCAAATACTTGAGTGCTGCTTGAGGAATTCACGCACGGCTTACAGACGGGCGCAGTTGGACCAATTTTTGCTTTGTAAATGTCACCATAACGGACATAAATAAGCATTACAATCACAACTGCGTTTAACTCGACGCGTTTAGCCTGTTTCTGGCCATCCTACGGGCAGCATCAATCGCGACCCGGCAGCCTGTTCAGATGAAAGGGAGCATGCGGAAGGAAGGGCGCGGATGGAGAAGGCAGGCCAGAGTCGAAACAGCGCCGCGCGGGTCGTCCAGCGGAGCGCGAGCGAGAGGCGTCCTGGGCGGTGACAGCGATTTGTTGGCGCCCGTCGCGTCCCACGAGGGTTTTTGCCGCCGCCGCCGCAGCGGGCGCGGCTGCGGGGTCGACCCCCTCCGGCCTCATGAAAGTCAATGAACGTGCGGTGGCAAGCTTTGTCGGGCGTGCTGCGACGACATCGGGTAATCAAAAAGCTCAGGTCGGGTGAGTACCGCGGGACACCCTTCGGGGACACGTTCCCCTCCTTTTTTCCCAATGACCCCGCTTATCGCCGCGACAACTGTGCGCGCTTGTATCGGGGAACCCCCACTGACTGCAGGGCCGCCGCGGCTTTTACGTGCGCGCTGTGGGGGACGGAGCCTGCAAAACGAAAAGAGAGGCGCGAACAAATTCGAAGCGACAGTACAAAAGAAGCGTGACAGAATTCGCGCGAGTTAACCGCACTGTTTCGCAGCGAGAAGAAGATGACACTGGCGCGCCTCGAATCCGCTCGGCAGAGGGAAGACGGGGAGGGGAATTTGCAAGTTGTGCCGCGCAAGCGCGAATGTGGCTGCTGAGCGAAAAGCGTGGGGCGGCGAAGGAGCCGCGCAGTGCTGGAGGTGTCGACACGACCGCGCGCTCTGCCGCCACTTTCTGGTCGGCCGAGCGTGGTGGTGGCCGCTGGAGCCGTGTCTTGCGCCGGCGCGCTGGCTCGTTTTATCGATAGCTCGTCTGCATGCGGCGCACTCGTCGCTGGCTCTGCTTCCCCGAGTCACGAAAGCGTATGCTGTGCCCGTTTCTTGATTGGATTGGGGAGGCCATGAGGTACCGTCAGCCGCTTCTCTAGTTTTACTTTATGAAATATTTCAGGCGTTTTGATGAGATAAATACCCTACGGCAATGTCCTCCCCCTTCCCACAGGAAAAAAAAAATGGCTCTACCTACGCTTGTGAGTTGAAAGTACGCCGAACTCGCAGGATATGAGATGTTTACCTGGCGACATTTTGAAAAGGCCAACACTCTTCATTAGGCTAAAAAAAAGAAAGGATTCTTTTTAGCTTGTTTATTATATTACCCGCACCAAATACTTGTATTCAGAATTTCAAATATAACTTTTATCGAAGACACACTGAGGAACTGACAGAGGCCGAAAGCGAAATTAATGCACAGCAACACCAAACTGTGCTATAGCGTTCTTTTACTTTGCTCGACCCATCTCTTTCGCAAAATAATACCGAAATAAAGGAATAGTTGTTTTGTGTCTCATGAGACGTATTGTGTGACACACGATTATCTACGTGCTTGTGTCAACAAAAACTTCGCGCAGTGCCTCCTTCATGTTTTCTTCACGGTGTAAACAGGCTGTTATTTAGGGTGTAGAGAAATGGCGGTAAATATTTTTCAGTCTACGGGATCTGCACGCGCGAACAGAAATTTTCTGTGGCTATATCCCTCGACGCGGCGTCTAGTGGGCAGCCAGTCTTTGCGACAAACGATTATCGTCGACGCGGTTGAAACAAGAAATGCCGCTCTCTGTAATGTAGCCTAATTTTTACTTTGATTCGAATATTAGTGCTTCACATCGATAGCAGGTAACTCACAGATTACACAAATACGTTTCACTCACATAAACATGTGGATATCTCTTCGCGTGAGAGTGGGAAAACGGAACGCGTGATGTAAAAAAAAAAAAGGAATAAGTGTAATTCCAATGCAGTGTTAAAAAAAAAAGCGCAATACTGCAACGCACCAAGCCGTGAACGAGGTTGACCAATCAGCAATCAAAGATAAAAGGCAGTGCACGGGAGTATACAGTGAGCACGTCTATATGTAGTACATGTGGCTGACAAACGGTCGTCAACGCACCCTTGATGCTTTAGCCATAAATTACGTTCTGCAAACCGCTGTTCACAAGAAACCACGTTGCTCGAAACACTAGAGAATTCTCACGATTTCGCGCTGTGAAGATGAACATGCTGTTAATACATTTGTAGCAAACGAACACTTAACCGAAATACCTATGCTATTTAATGTTTGATTTCTTACTAATTTCCTTCTAGTGGGTTTGGTTCTATTGAGGTGTAATGTCCCAAAGCGACTCAGGCTGTGAAGGACACCGTAATGGAGGACTCTGGATAATTTCAACCACCTGCACTCACGTCGCATAGTACACGGGCCTCTAGCATTTCGCCTCCATCGAGATGCGACCGCCGCGGCCGGGATCACATTCGCGTCTTTCGGGCCAGCAGCCGAGCACCATAACCACTGAGCCACCGCGGCGGCCCGATTTCCTTTCAGTGACCAAGTGTAAATGTTATAATGACAACACTGACGGCAGGCACAATTATCGCGAACTCGGTTATGCTTGCCAAATATGAAATCGCATGGATTCGCATAATTCATGGAAACGAACGAAAAAAAAAAACACTACCACGGTATATACTTAAGCGCTTTTTTGTCCAGCATTTCGCGCAGAAACGAATACAAGTTACAGCACAAGCTCGAATAATGGTGCAACGCAGGCGTTAGGTTAACAACATCGACATTGCAGGTCTTGTAGCAGAACTTTTTGCTGGGCTAGTTGGTCCACTCTGACATTGGTGAAAACAGCGCGAAAGAAGAAGCCCGAAGGCGAAACGAGGAAGTGACAGGAAACAGCGCTCTTTCCTGTCACTTCCTCGTTTCGCCTTCGGGCTTCTTCTTTCGCGCTGTTTTCACCAATGCAGGTCTTGCTGCGGCGAAGCATTAGCCTTCCAATAGTGACACCCACACGAATGTTTCGCAGCACTTAACCAGCCCAAGGAGAGGTGAAATTTTTTCTTACCTTGTGCTTGAGTTGGAGACGGTGATCCCCATGCGGCCTTGTACGACGTTTCTGGAAAAAAGAGCGCCGCCCAACGCACGTTAGTATACCATGGCCATTGCGGCGTTTCTTCACGATTGCAGTACAGGCTACACACCACTAACTAGACTTGTTCATGCTGAAGAAGGATGGATAACTGGGCGAGTTGGTAAAGGTTCATGGTCAGTGGTACAGCGCGGAACAGGCGAAAGCACAAAGGAATTTTATCTAAACAACTGCTCCTTTTCTTCAATTTACCTACAACTCTACATTTCTTCAGCCAGGCTTGTGGAAAACTGTGCCCCTTAGACAATGCGAAAATGAAAATATATAGCAGTTCTGCATACCCAGAATGCTTGAGACGTAGTGCCTCGGCGTCAAAAGTAAACAGAACACGATAATAGGACCTAGCTGCGCGGGCGGGCGTGCGTGGAATTGAAGTTTCTGAGACGTATTGTGTAGATGCACAATTACTGCACGAAAACGCTTACACACAAGCTGAAGTTCTGAAAGTTATATCTGACGCGACTTGTATTAGCACAAGAAAACTGCACGCAGAGTAAGCATTCCCCTTAGTTTTGGCTGATTCGTGTGCATTCTCTCTATCCGACCTGCTTTGGTTGTAGCAAAAAAATTAGTTATTTTTCGCTGATAATTGCGCACCTAATCTACATTATCACTGCGTCATCCGCACGTAAATCCAGTCCGTTGGCGTGTTTCGCATGTACACACCGCTGCAAACGAAGCGGTTTGTTTGAGAGCGCGCATAGCACACCTTGCGAAAATTATCCGTATGCGAACTAGGCTACATAATGATTATTCAATTCTTTTTTTTTAACTGTATGTGTGAATACAGTGTACCGAAAAGCTTTGTTGACGCGTGGCTGCCAGAGCGGCTTTTTAAAACGATTCCACCCACGCAGGCTTGCGGGAACATTGCTTGATCACTGCTTGAATTGTTGCAGTCTTATTATCGTTCCGGAAGCGCAGCGTAGCCTCGTCGTCAATACATCGTAGGCAGCGCTGCACAGCATCGCTTTGGGGCATCTTTCTGTGGCACACGTCATTGCATCTGGTATCAGTACATCTGTTTTATCGCATCAGCATCTAACTTTGACTTGGATTAATAAACCTGTTAAAGACCCACACATCCACAGGGTACGCGCTATAGGCGTATGGCATCAAGAGATTTGCGCTAGATAATCACAACGGAAACTAAAAGACAGGTGGCGAAACTGACCTGCTTCTAAGTTTTTTTTTTATTTTCCTTGATGGCTATATAGCACGTTTTCATCCTCGGGCAGAATGAACACCAAAAAGAATACATGACTATTTAGAGCATTGTCAGCTGGTGAACCGTTCCAGCGCAAATACGTAGGCTTATTTTGCAATAAATCAGAAGTCTGGAGCGATAATGACAAGAAATTTGATTAGCCGCGGGTTGCGCGAAAAGACAAACTTTTGTCAAGTAATCTCGACGAACAGTTGGCAGTGATGAACAAGCTTTTTTTTTTTTCAGCGTCTCTTTCTCGCAGCGTCACATCGTATTTTTCATATATTTTCATATATTGCAAAGCCAAACTTACATCTTTACGCATGGGAACAACTACTATATTTCAATGACTGCACGCTTGTCTAGTTTGCATTCTGGTGCATACAAAAAAAACAAGCGTTCGCGACAAATATCGCAATGGCCCCCTTGCGACACACAGTAAAGCCATGAATATAGGTGGCATGGCGGAAACAGAATTCACTGCAAGACATACAAAAGAGAAGGAAGAAAATAAACTAGAGAAGGAAGCCCGTTATGACGCTGAGGCCGTCTTGAGAAGAAAGTGAAGGAAATGTGCGTATCGATCGTGCTTGCAGCCAGTAAAATCTGCTCGAAGAGAAGGCACTCGAGGCGCTGGTGTGTATCGAGCCGCCTACGTCGTCGCATCGACTCTCTGCTCCGTGGACGTCGCCCATGCCTCCTGGCTACAAGTCCGCCTGCGCCATTTGCCTAGAAGCACTTCTTTGTGCGTGCTTCCCTTTCGACAGAGGGCCTGAGCCCTGTGCTAGATTCAGACTTGCGCAACCAAGAAGCGGCTCCCCGAAGTGCTGCAACGGATGTGTGCATTTTGCTCTTTTCGGGGACCGATGTTGATGGAATCATCGCGTACTGCCCTAGTGTTCCTTTTTTGTGTGTGTGGTTTTTTGGACAATGTAATGGTAGCCGAGTGACGCATTGCACGCAGAATTTATGCAGTGGTCCTAGCGAAGATTTTGTTCTTCGGTGAATCGTATTTCGGCAAGCTTGAAAGTTTCAGCGTGCATTCGTTGAAGTGCTTTTATCTTTAAATGAGGGAAGAAACTAGATGCAAACGCTTTACGTTGCCTACATAATCCAGCTCACGCGCTGAGGTTACGAGCGTCGATGCGTCGGTGTTTCTTTTGCCGCCTGCGCTGTTAAATCGTGTCTTGATGACGCCCTAAGTGAGCTCGCCTATGCTTGTTTTGTGCGTCTTTCAATAGCTCTTTTTCGAGACATAGCTGCAAACTCTTCATCAAAGCTTAAGAGGCCGCTTTGCTGTGACCCACTCAGCTTGCATGTCTGGGATCAGGGGATGGTCATTTTACACGGCACAGAGCATCCATGCGCTCGACCGTGCCTCTACCCGAACTCGCCGCAGAATTATTACAATACAGATGTTCCGCTTTCATCGACCTTCCAAGGAGCGAAATACGCCGCTTCCTCCACCGCCGCCCGACGCAAGCATAGCCAGCGTGTTTGCAGACATTTGGCGATACGCGTGTAGAAAGTACAGGTGCACAGGTCAGAGCTTAGCGGGCGCAGCCAGCGTGAGCTTTCGGTGCGCTAAAGCACCTGTTGTCGGTCGCATTGACGCTGACCGTGTCCAGCGCGCATTAGTTGAATATCGACGCTACGTGGGTCGCTGTCTAAACGCGGCTAAGCCTTGCGTACAGCATACCTCCCCCTCGTTCCTGAGGCCTCAGTTGAGCGCGGGAAAGCTCGCTGGCGTGATTCGCCGGGGCGAATGTTTGCGGGAGCAAAAAAACGAGCCAGCCGGCGCTAATGGAAATCGCGGCTGACGCGGTGCGCCCTTTACTCCTCGTGTGCTTCGCGGCTCGTGCACGTGTCGCGGGCGAAGGGCCTTTCAGTGCCCGGGGCTGGCAACGGTGTTTCTGCAGGCTGCGTGGGCTCGACGGATGCGTGGCCATTAGACTGCCGGCGCCCCCGGGCGAGGGCGTATCGTGCCAGAAGCGGGCGACGCGCCTGCTTGTTTGCCCTCGGTGCGAGCACGGACACCCGGAGCAACGCCGCGTGCGAGAGCAGCTCCGAATTGGCTTTTGTCGCTTCGCTTTCCCTCGCGCGCGGCCGTGAGTCGGCGCGAAGCGCCTAGATGCTCCCGTGGGGCCCCTTTTGTCCACATTCAAGCTGAATGTACTTTGTTGGCTTTTCTTTTCGATGTCAGAAGATATATGTCACCGGCCAGTGAGACGCATTGAAGAGAGCTTCGTATTAAGATGGAGAGGAATGGAAAGTCCGTTTTATTACTCCACAAATAAAATTTGCAATAAAATAATAAAACTAAAAAGTACTTTTCATTAATTCACTTAACTGCGTCCGGGTAGTTCGCCCCCGCATTACGTAAAAGGTTATAGTGAGAATTCACTAAATTTTACCCTTCCACTGCAAAGTGAAACATATACTATCATCTCCTGCTTACAGATGGCCAGATTTCTTTCTACACTAGCTTTCATACTACTCAGCTCTCGCCATTGTCAGTGGCAAAATGGTTGGTTTATGGTTGGTTTATGGGGTTTAACGTCCCAAAGCGACTGAGACTATGAGAGACGCCGTAGTGGAGGGCTCCGGAAATTTCGACCACCTGGGGTTCTTTAACGTGCACTGACATCGCACAGTACACGGGCCTCTAGAATTTCTCCTCCAAAGAAATTCCAGCCGCCGCGGCCGGGATCGAACCCGCGTCTTTCGGGTCAGCTGCCGAGCACCATAACCGCTTAGCCACCGCGGCGGCTTGCGTGGCAAAATGGTAGAAAGGCATCAGAACGCTTTTTTCTATATGTTAGGACTCCTATAAGCCACAAAAAATGTCGCAATGTGTGGCGGGTAAAAGAGGAATGGAAGCAAGTAATGTTTTATTAGGAGGCACTCATTTTGCTAAAGTATGGTTCATTTTCCTCCTCGGGAGTGCTCGTCCACGTCATTCCCGGATGAGGCATTGTTGGTGTGGATGTAACAAATTCGTGCCTATTCCCCCCCCCCCCCCCCCCCCCCTGTAACTCGTCGGCAGCTTTCTCTACCTATAGACATATTTTTACCAGCGCGAAAAAAAAAAGCACCATAACTTAGAAACAACTTGAATGCTGTGCTTTTTCTGCCAACGCCCTTGTTATGTTTTGTCGGAATAGTCAACTTCAGTTCACAGTATTTTTTCTTCGCGGGCGATTCCATTGAAAGCTTTGGAGCCCCAACTAGGGGTCGTATTTCACAACTTTTCGTTTCGCTTTCCTTTTATTTGGTCCCTTTTTATTCGTTGCGGTGGAAGATAACAATGACAAGGGACCAAGAGAAAGGAGAACGGAACAAAAAGTTATGAAATACGGCCTCTGGCGCATTGGCCTCTAGCCTTAATTTTAGTTCAAAGGTTGTTTTGGGAAAAGCTAATTTAGTCCCCATGACAACAGGAGGTTTTATTTCAGCGCAACTGCAAATGGGTCATTCAACCCAAAAGGAGGCGCGCCTATCTGTTGACATGTTAAATTTAGCTAAAAAAAATTCATATCAGTTAAAACGAGTCCGAATATAAGTTTCGAGGCCTTTTTTGAAGTTTTAAAGAGAAATAATATCTTTCTCTAGATATTATGAACCAAGTGTAAGAAATATCCTTAATCTGGGTATTTTTAGAAAATTATTGTTCAGGAACAGTTTCTTGCCGCGAAAGATTGCTCGGCTCGCGTAGACAGGCATAAAGATGCCCTGTCGTGCCCCTAAACGTAAACCATGAATGCCACCTTTTAGGATAAAGATAGAAGTGCTTAGGAGGAGAAAAATTTCAAGGTTTGCGCATTTGTTAAAGTAAATTTAGAGGCAAAATTCAGGTCGGAACTTTTTTGCTATGTTTTTGGAAACATTGTAATAGCATTGTTCGCGTTAAAGTTGAAAACTGCCCTTATGTTGTTCTTTAACTTAATTGAAATATCTCGATGTCCGTGAAAACGGGCACATTGAGTGCCAAAAAAACGCCATGTGGGCAACGGCACAAGACAAAACGAAAATAGGGGAACGGTCGAGCCATTAAATTAGTTTCAAATAACAAATAATTGGAAAACTACAATTTTTTTTTGTTGGCGAGAAAGCATTTTTTAAAAAGGAGTCACCTTGATGCTACAGTTGCGTAAAACACGGCTTTGATTTACGGTCTCACTAATAGCCTTAGTAGCTGCCACCAGCGCTGAGCATTTTGCAATAAGAAGGCTCAATGAGCAAGTTATCATTTCAGTTACTTAGAAAAATTATATTTGGGCGGAATGCTTGCGGCGTACAGGGTGTGCCACATTATTCACTACAGCTTTGAACCAAACGCACAATTAACAAAGGAAGTCCGAACTTTTTAGATAAATAAGCATTTATCAATTACATTTGGCTTTATTAAGGCATCCACCTGGCCAGATAATTGAACTTCCAAAGCGCATTGAATTAAATGGGACGTCCTGCATATGCCCACCGCACGTTGTCCTGCACACATAGTAGAGTGAGGGCGAAATACCTGCAGGGTGGTGTCACTTTTCTGCACATGGATATATAGTCCAGACACACTAAACAACATTCAATAAGGCGTAGTTTCATTTATTACCTTAACAGCGTTGAAAAGTAATGGAAGAACTTGTAAATTCTTATAAAATCTTAGGAATAATTAGACTACCCAGGCTGCTAGAGGATCATCTGTCTTTTCAAGCTTGGATGGAAAACGATGCCGCCTCTGATTACCAGTGCATTAGGAGGCAACGTCTGCTAACCAAATGCTATTGAAGTACCGCGTTTCAACCGGCCGCTGTAGACCCGCCACACATTGCCAGTAGTGTGCCTAGCTGGTTGCCGCACCGATGAGCAAAAAGTACTTTTCTATTTTGTTTTTTTTTAAATGCGAAACTAATTAAACGGGTTGAATATTTGGGTATTGTCGTTTCGTCGCATGCCGTTGCCCACATGGTGTTTCACGGACCTCAATGTGGCTGTTTTCGCAGAGCTCGAGATATTTGCAATTAAAGAACAACACAAGAAAAGTTGTCAACATTAACGCAAACAATGATATAACATGGTTTCGTGAAACAGCCCAAAAAAGTTCTGTCGCAAAATTTAGACACCCAATTTACTTTAAAAATGTGGAAACCTTGAAATGTTTCTCCTGTTAAGCGCTTCTATTTTGAATCAAAATGGCGTCATCCACGGTTTTATTGGGGCACGACACGGGATCTCAATACATGTCTACGTACCGGGACAAACTTTTGCGACAGAGAACGGTTACTGTACAATAATTTTCTAAAAATACCTAGATTAAGTTAATTCGTTACACTTTGGAGCCTAATGTTTGGAGAAAATTTTTTTTTTTCACTTGAAAAGAAGGCGTCTACACTTCCATTTGTACTTTTATTAGTTGATGTGATTTTTTTTTCAGCCAAATCTGAAATGTCAAGAAATTGGCTCGTCTCCTTTCACGTGGAATGACCAAAATGCATGCAGATACGGATTCAAGCTGTTTGTATAAAACATTCCGTTCGAGATTACTCAGTGCCCGTGAGCTTGCCAAAGAAGATAACGAATAAGGTAATAGCTAGGAAACCGGCCAATCAGCAACCTACCTTTCGCCGCGAAAGGTTCGTCAATTCAGCTCCCGAAGGAAAAAGTGGTATGTAACGCAGGAATCACTCATAGTTCATTTTACGACATCCGTTTTTATTACAAATTTGTGTTTAATGCCGCAGCTATAAAAAAAATATACGTTTGCAACTGCGCTTAGACAGGTCATGGTTACGATAATATGACAATTAAATTTAAATTGATTCCTTTTCTGTCGTTCGTGATTAGCTGAGGCGCCAAAACTCTCCCGTTATTGACGGAATCAACCTGTCGGCGAGGTGGATGATAAGAGAGGAAAAGAAGATAATCAAAGAAGATAATAGTTATTTTGTACACAGTCAGGGAGCATGCTTTATCGAGGAAAGCAAGTCGTTTTGCGAACAGTCTTTTCCATCATACCTTAACCACAATTAACATTTTTTTTGCGTTTCCTATCCCAAAGCCCAAATGTTTTTAGGGGCTTTTATGACCTTTATATCTGCGCTGTTCATTGTTTCTAACGTACAGTAAGTGTAAGTATCTTAGGAAGACTTTTTATTTCTTTTTTTGCCGAGGAGCAACTTTGAATGCGTATGCAGCTCAAAACAAAAAATTTTCACAGCAGGATGTGAGAATTTTTGTGGATAGGAATTTCTGTATGTTGGAAAGGTTGCGTACGAAACTGGCGCACAGGCTTGACCAAATGTGAAAAATGGCTCTTTCCATGGATGTCACGTAAAAAAAAAGAGAGAATATGAAGAAAACATGCAGCATCCAATGTACCTTCGTACCAGATTACTAAGCTGAGCTAGGTTGTTCTTCATGGATTCAATAAGGGATATTCAAAATTCCGCAAGTGCACTTTCCCGCCTAACAATGCTGCCCAAAACAAGATGGCTGACCATGCGTTTTCAGCTGAAACAAAGCAAGAAAGACTAGTTTTTTGTTTGATTCTTCCAAAATACGTTTCTTGCATTCTATCCACACCTTTAGCGCCTGTCTAGCAGCCCATGTAGTTTCTTTATAGCGAAGTCGGCCATCTTGTTTATGGCAGCATAGTTATGTGGGAAAGCGCACTTGCGGAATTTTGAATATTGCGCGTAAGACGGGTATGGTGACCGCAGTATATTGTCACCGTCCCTGTCTCGTTGTGTGGTCATCACAGCCCCAAGCCCCTACGGCAGTAAGAGCCATAGCAATAATTACGCCGGCGGTTCACGATGAAAAACCTTTAAACAGCTGCACGGGCCTAGTTTCTTTTTTAAACCAGTTATATGTTCTTGTTCAGTGTCTCGAAGAAAACAGCTTTCATTCCTTGCTGCTCTTGCGCTAAATTTGGCCGTTTTGCTTTTGATAGCGTCAGTGCAGCCCAATGCTGACTCCGTAGTTGGGCATTATCCTCGAACAACGAAAACAAACCGACACAGAATTGCCGCACACAGGTACAGTCAGCACTAGATGAAATGCGACTGCATTAGGGTTAACACGATGAGGAGGCCTTAGTGGAGGGAGGCTGGGCCAAGCAGGCTACTACGCGCAAGTCTCAATCGACCCAGCCTGTATTTGCTCTCCAGCAGCTACTATTTTTGCCTTATTGTTTTCATGTTAAAGTTTCTGTGTTCGCGTTTTATATGACGCTGATAGTGCGTAGTACGATTTATGTAATAGAATATATCAGAATGTTTTGAAAGTTTGTCGTAGCGTCTAATAGCGGTTTGAGACGACCATAAAGATACATTAATATGTATCTGTCGCTTCCGGACAAATGCGGTTCACGGAATATCTGTGGGCACATTCTATTCCCCGTAGCTACGACTGTGTTAAAGCTCTTGACCATGATGAACCTTTAAAAATGGCACGTGATTCCAGTTGGGGAAAACTTGACCTGACAAACTTGAGCGCTTCTTCGTTATATGCATTCCTGACTTGCCTGAGATGATGAAGGGCCGCAGCATTAGTTCATTTGCGAGCAGTCACTTGCTGCACGGCATAAGTAAAAAATCAACATGTAGCTATGGCTAGAATTACGTGCTTGTAGATATTTGAGAAGGGCTGCCTAGAGCGGTGCGCCGCATGAAAAATAAAGTCATATTTGAGCCGCAATTTCTCGCTTATTGGTACGTTGCTATCAAAATTCAGCAAAATTTACCAAAAAATAATTTTTCAATTTTTCACTTGAAAAATGCCAAAAGCCCTAAAGAACGTGCCCTTGAAACAGCGTGCTCGTATGATCTCTTGATTATGTTTTAAAATTCTTCCAACCGCTCTTATTCACTGTTTAAATAAAGCGTGACTCGAGGCAGGATGCGTTTGCGTAGCTTCCTTTGTTTAGAAATATAGTAGAGATCTTTTAAAGCGTGTCTTCTTTTTATTAACAAGGCACTACATACTGGGGAAAATGTTTTACGATTAAATAGCTCTATTTCTGGAGAACTGACGCTGTTTCTTAGTATTTAACCGCCATCACTTGTTTTGCTAGTTTTGAATTCTTGTGTTTGGACTTCGCAAACACTGCCGGCTACTTGCCGTTTTCTGAATACATTGCGAAGACAGTGATGCCTCATTTCTCTTCCAGTCCGGGAGAGAAGCACACATTTTGAGCAAACCAGTGTGCTATGCCAGATGTATTTTTCAATGTGATGGCGATACACATGGACAACAACGCGATAACAAGGTCGTACTTTTATGACTCTGTCGAATGAAAACAGAGGTAGAAAATGAAGGAATGTGTCAGGAGTGGCTTCATAAACAACTTTAAACAAATAACGCTGAAGGCTACGCACTAGGCCCTTTATAGGATTGGAACTGCACCACCAAAGTTTAAACGTCAATTTCTGAAAAAGCAGTTTTTATGCATTTGAGGATTATTTTCTCGTGCCCCGTTAGAAAAAATCAGATGAAAATCTCTGGACTTTCAAATGTATGCCTTGTCCATCTACTGAACCGGAAAAAGCCAGGGAGTGAAAAGGTATTTTTAAAATGAATAATTATATCACCGCAGAAAGCCTGACAAACTCAATGCCAATATTCCAATTTTTTTTTCAGAAAATAAATATCAATGCGCATTTATTGTAGTTCAGTCAATACTACACGTATTTAAAAATATTGCCGTAAATTCTCGTGGTTATGATAACAACAGCTATTCAGCAAGTGTTCCTTCCTCAAAGCTCAACGGCACGGATATTGTTTTTCTGTTAACTTCAAAGCAGTGTAATACTTTTCAATATAACTTAGAGGGTTTCACGCAATCTTATAGGTAAAATATGCAGGTAAGTTTCAGGTTTTTTGCCACAGCAGAAGCTGAAAAAATATACATAAAAACCTTTTTCCCGCACCTCGCGAGGTACCATCGCCCCTTATAATTTTGCTCCTTTCGTGCCACAGGGGAGCGCCCGAGCGCTCTAGGCAGGCCTGCTCATTGCTGTACTGCGCTTCCTTCAGTTTCTTCGTGCTAGATGCGTCGCTTTGTCCGTCGCTCTAGCCGGCTACACAGTTCCTGCTGCCAGCGCAGGTCTCGAAAGCGAGATTAGCGCTTCGAAACACATCAAGTAAGCTGTCGGCGCAAGTTGCCAAATTTGATTTTTTTTTTTTGCACGCCGATAAACCATTTTTGATCGATCAAAATAGGAGGTAGAGATGCCACTACAACTTTCCTCCTTTTTGCTGAATGCTGACGCGGCGAGGTTGTTACAAGCTTTGTGTGCACTGTTCCCGTTGCGATAAGACTTTCTGTGTTTTGTATGATGCATCTAAATTCTTTTGTTCTGCATCCATTTTCTTTTTCCTCTATGAGTGCGTATGTGCGTGGGAGAGAGAGAGAAATCTCTGAGCACGACTAACACTCGGCCTCCTGTAAAGCAGGCTTTTTTCCAAGTTTTTGTGCTCGAGAAGAAGCCCGCTTTTTCATGTAGGGTATTTTCTGGCGAGTGCCGGGGAGCAGGCACCAGAAGAGGCATGTGGTGCTGGAGAAAGAAAGACGGCAAAAAGTATGGAGAAGAAGGAAAGAAAAACTAAGGAGAAGAAAGAGGGAAGGTGAAAGACAACTAAATGAATCGTAGGTATGGGTACATAAGCCAACTGGTGCGCTGAAATTTAGTGACACCACACTTGAGGAAGTTTATGAGGTTAAGTTGAGTAAACAAGCGACATATGCTCACCAGGTGCATAACGGCTACCTCAATACACGATGTTCACACCATGGAAGCTAAGACTAAAGTAATAGAAAGAAATTTCCGAACTTTTTTCATGATGACAATGCCTGATGAAATAACATTTTTTCTTTTTTTTGCGAGAATAACGCAGTGTGTGCTCTTGTCTACGGATAGAGAGCGCTGTCTCTCTGTAAAGAAAATATCTTAGCTAAGTTAAGGTCGTTCATGCGAAGATATTTTAGTTTCGATCGGGGATCAAACGATTGATAGGGAACGGCCTAGGAGTAGGTTTGTTCTCTGGCAGTGTTCCTGCCATTCATTCTTATAGTAAGCACTTTCCATTACTGATATTAAGTACACAAAGTAACATTTGTATGACACCGTGCGCAAAGATCGATTTATAAGGAAGGTTCCGGCGCAAAAAAAAATGACCAATAGCATATAATCTTGTTTCTTTGTGAGCTTGTTGTGCCACGAAAATATGAACAGTGAGAATGAAAATTCAGCCTCTCTTTACCCTTTTTGGTGATATGCGCGGAGCGTTTTTTTTTTTTCATCTAGCCCAACGTAATGTATCCCTGCTCGTACGCAAAACGCGCTTCTTTTCTCAGGAGAGTTCGCCACGGTAGCTATAGTATATTTTGTCCCACGCTGGGTCGGCTTGTTAAATAAACGCTGCGGGGAGTTTTCTCTCAACCTTACCATCATAATGTTTCCACCATCCGACATTTCTTAAGCCACTCAACGGACTTAATATTAATGCCACTGACTGCCTGCAAACTGCGCTGTTGGCATCCTGAGGCATGAATTACGCGTAGCGTTCGTTTTAACTATGCAGCTATGATTGTGTTTGCCTTCGCCACCGCATCTCAAGGAAGAGGGTTCCTCATTCTTATGACCCTTTTGTCGATTTCGTCTTTAGTAACTTGCGCTATATTGTCCCCACTGCGATCAGCAGAAAATGTTGCTGCACAAGACGACCTTACAGAACGTCTTGAAAGGATTCAAAGAAGTTTCCTTCTTGCTGTGTCAGACCTGCCGATTCTACGACGTTGTGCCATGTCGCCTCACGCAGCGTGTTCGCATAAGAACGGATAGGTGATCGTCTTATAGCGTGGCCTGCAAAACGCCATTAGTTAGTTGTCCTTGACAACGAAGAATTGCATTGTGCCTTGCACTTTCTAGAGCAATTAGCGTATCGCTTATAGGGGATGTACAGGTCTCTACAGAAAACCAGCGCGTTAATATTCAAATCCACTCCACACCCACGGAATCAACTACTTCGTAGCCTCTAGCACGATTATTTTTCAATTTAAAGTGACATATTTGCAGTTAAATCCCGTCAGGCGTAGAGATGTTGTACTGACAATTTTTATGGATATAAACACATCCAATTGTTTGCTATCTGCGAGGACAAAGCGACTGCAAAGCTGCTTCAAAATTTAATAACAAGAGTATTTATCAGGCAGTTGGTTAGTACTTATCTGACATAGCATGGCAAAACAATGGGCGAAATAAAAAACGAAACAAATAACGACTGAAGAAGTCAAAGCAACGAAACGGGAACGAATTTTCACCAGACGTTTCTGACACGTGTAGGAAAGCGAGCCAAGTCACTCATTTCCTCACATAGCGCGAAGATGCAAGCTGTCAGTGCCACGTATCATTCCTAGCTTTATTCACGCAGACCCTGAAATATCCAAGAAACATCCGGCGGATTTCAATGGAAGGATCGCCTTAGTATGGTAGCGATGCATGTTATCAAGCAAGTGACGATGTTTTTGTTTCATCGAAGAAATAGCTGGAACCTTACAGCAACTGCTTTGCAACATCCTGTTTCGAGCTGTGGTCGCAATGCGGGTGTAGTCATTCCTCCTCTTACCCCTTTTCCTTGAAACACAGCCTACTGTCTAAAAAAAAAGATGGAAGAGGCTGCAACAGTAAGGGCATGCAACGAAAAAGCATGTACGTCAACAGATATAATGCGTAGCCATTATCTAAACGCAACGCCGTCGACGTAACTAATCAGCTTTCAAAATGTACCTCTTCACAACTGTCGCTGCACTCTAAGCTACGAGTACGAAACTGCTGCGTAACATGGGTGGCACTCTGCAGCCTAAACATTTTAGAATGTATATGGCTGATGGGGCTTATATCGCTGCAGTCATCATTTAACGATGTTTCCACGCATCCCAGCTTAGAACATCTTTATTTTCAGCCCTCATTCGGTAATAGTGCTCCCCGCTAGACGTGAAAGCGCTGCCTGAACACGAATAAGTTGAAAGAAATTAATTAGGCACCGAGCTCACTAGAACCAGCCGTTTTACCCAAAGCAGCGTCTTTGGTTGATGCTATGCGTCCGTCCGTCGGGGCAGGCGTTGACAAGCATCCATGAACGCCATACGCGCTTGGCACGTGGCCGGACGCAGGGATTCACGCGGGCACAGCTGCGTGAGGCGTTCTGCACAACGCCTCAGACAGCTGCGTGGCTCTCTCGCGGCAAGGTCGCGTGCGCAGCATGCAGGGGCGCGTCATGCCAGGAGGGGGCGCGCGAGGCAGCAGCGCAGGGTTACCGGTGAACAGCATGGTGAGGTTTGTGACGGAGGCGGCGTTGTTGAGCAGGTGATCCGTGGGAGGCACGCGTTTTCCCGAAGTCATCCACAGGCGGCAGACCTCAGCCGCCGCCGCGACCGCGTGCCCGAACCTCGGCTGAGGCTGCCGGCAGTCGGCGGCCACGTCGCGAGCCACGATGCCTCCACGCCAATCACGCCACGTCACTCACGGTCTGCCGCCACCCGCGTCACGCCCGGCCTCGTCGCCTACTGTCATGCCACAGTTGCTGTCACGCGACTGTCGCACGGGCGCGGACCGCTTCGGTGGGCCTGCGACCCAGGCACCCGCGGTGCCCGCGGCCTCCTCGCTCTCGCGCGGCTCCCATTGGCGCGGCGCGAGGGCCAATGGGCGAACGCAGTCGCGAGCCCCGGGGAGAGGGCTCCGGCCCGCGCCGGCCAATGGAATCCGGATGCGGCACATTATGCGCGGATCCGGGGGCCGGAAGGGCGGGCGCCGGTTCTTGTTGCCAGGAGTGGCGCGAGAAATCCGCCGGAACCGGACGATTTCCGACCACCGGAGGTCGAAGAAGGAGAGCGGCGAAAAATCAAAAGAAGGCCCCTCCACACAGACAGAAAAGGGCCCGTAACGAGCCACGAAAAGAAGCGCCGGCCCGGGGTGGTACGTCAGTCGTCCGACCGACTTGATCGGCGGAACGCTTGTTTCGGGCAAGCGTCACTGCGGTGCGAGGTTTCTAAACGGCCTCTAAGGACGCGGAAGTCCGGACAGGAACCGAGCAACGGGCAAACTCCCCCCTGCATTTTTTTGTTTCGATTCTTTTTTTCACACCTTCCTTTTTCCCTCCTAGGACGCCGCCAAATGTAGACGGACACGTGGCCTCTCCCGCATTGACACCTGTGCGTGCATATGCTATGCCACAGCGTCATTCTTCGAGGACCCTTACTCCACTCCGCCTTCGTCGTCGCCTTTCAACAGCGACCGACAGGGTGCCGCGAGGTGTCAACCAAACGAGCGATTATAGATTCGTCACTCTACTTTCTCTCTCATTTTTTTTTGTTTGTCCTCGGAACGTTTTTCTTTTTTTGCACTCAAGCATTGTTCTTAACAAATTAGGCTGCAGGCGAATGTTAAGTGGCGCACCGACTCTGACTTTTGGATGCAGTTAAATATGCAGTGCGTAATGCGCGGTCCACAGCCCAAGTATACTCTCCGTAACCGGTCTGGAATTCATGCCATCGCACTGGACTATATCGCTGTGAGATCTTTATGCATGCACCTGCTCGCGCTCAATGCACAAAGTTCCCTGTCCATATCTTGAAAATGAAATATATCCTGGGGTACACTGACATACGCCAGGTTAAATATAATAGCAGCGCAAAAAAAAAATTGTGCCAGAACCAACTTCTTCCCAGAAAAATGTGCATATGCTGACAGTGCACATTAGGTCATTGGAAGGTATACCAGTTAGGCAAAGCACGACAAATATATTGGCGTTCTGACTCAGACAAGAACGCTACGAGGACAAAAACACAACGCAAACTATAAAACTGAACTTGCGGCATTCACAAAAATTGATTTCATAAAAAAACGCATGCAAGAAACTTTTTACCCGATACCCGAAAGGCCTTTCATTGTAACCAAAACTGCTGCACCCTAATAATAATAACAAAAAGACTGGTTCACGTCCGGGAAATCCTTGGTTGACCACAATCGTCTTCCTCGGCTGTTGCCTCGCCTTAATGATCACTAGTTACGTTCTTGGTAACGTTCAACGCGACTCCGGAAAGTCCACCAGAAAGAAGAAAAATAGCTTTTCAGGGAGAGTAAATGACAACTGTTGCAACAATAAATCGCGGACTCAAGCTCTTCCCCCTTCTACCCAATTCTTAATGTTGATTACTGGCAAGGTTCAGTAGGGCTCAAAGATGTACTCAGCGAGCAAAGCCTATTCAAGGACACACGACACTGTGACCAATATCGCTGTTGCACCCCTTTCCAGTTCTACCAAGCTCCTCTTTCGTATATTAGCGATGAGATAAATGTGCACTACAGCGGAAATCGGAGAGCTTCACGCAGACAGGGCGCCGTCTCGTCAAGGGCTCGGAGTCAGTCCCTTATGCACTGCCGAGCGGGCAGCAGAGAAGCCGTCGTACATCATCCTTAGACACGGTTGCGCAAGCCGCGCGTTGATGGGCCCCGCAGGGCCCCTCGCCGAGAGCGGGCCCTAACCGCGGCGCCGTCGATGGGCGGCGGGGTCACGCTCGACGCTACTGCAGCGCTGCCCCCCCCCCCCCCCCCCCCACCCTCCCCGGTTGACGACTGACAATCCTTGGTACTTGCGCAATGCCAGCCTCCGTCTGGCTGGCGGGAACGCGATGGCTAAAGGGAAACCGCACGACGTGTGCATGCCAGCTCGGCACGCATAGCTCTCGCCAATGTTTCGTGAGCGCCTCTTCCGACACGGTTCACCGCGTCGGCGTCACCTTTAACCGGCACTCTCTTTACTGCCCTTTTGCTGCGTCCATTACAGCCGGATCATGCATAGCGTGGGCCTTTCGACGTCATTGAATAAAACGGGGGCCGACAGACGTCGTTGCTTAACTGGGTGAAGAAAGCTCGCTGGCTCTAACACTGAGTCGAACTATATGCCACACCGAGCCTTGGGGGGGGGGGGGGGGGGGGGGGGGGGAGGGGGTGGGGGGTGGCTTTTAATATAGATGGCGAATGGGAGATGAGGTAAGTTCTGCCTTGATGAAATGCGCGGCTGCTTTCCAGCGATTTAAGCGGTGGTCAGTCATCTTCTTTTGCTACCGCATTGTCTTTTGTTTTTTCGTTCCATCGCGGTATCTTTATGGTGCCATTGTGGACCATTGTGGCTGTTGCTCTGTCCACTTTATTCTCTGCACGCAAAAACAAAACGATGAAAGTGCCCCTGCAGTGCTATAGACGCAGTTCCGCTGGAGGCGTACCGTGTGCATGTTTTCAGTTACCCACGGCTGGTTTGCTATTTAAAAAACAAAATAACAAATTAAATGTGTGTGTAGGGGGGGGGGGGGGGGGTGGGAACAAAGGAAGTGGGGACTATTTGTTTGTTTAACTTCGCAAGAATGACAGGCCTCTTCTCACTCTTTTACTATTACTCCAAGCGTTAGCATGACACCGCGATTAGAATGCGACGCTAGCACCAAGATAGCTGCGTATCTGTAGAGTTTAGATCCTTCCAGGCACTAAAATTAAGCTTCGGATAATAGATTTCTTAAATAATTGGCAGCCCCCCCCCCCCCCCCCCCCAAAAAAAAAAAAATGAATGTAACGGTGGATATCATGCCTGAATTACCATTGAGTGTGGAGATAATGCACGCTGCATCACTCCGAAACGGAAATGTGGCTCGGAGAAAAAAAAAGCGTGCCCTTAAGAATAACGAATTTTCAGTTTCACTGCCATTTGCGTCGCGTACTTTTTTGTTCTTTCTTTCGACGCAACGCTTATATACTGACGGTGCGTTTCATGTGCATGCACGAAAGCGAAGCAAGGGCTTTCAGCTTCAGCTGCTCTCATGACTACCCGCGTGGATCGTGTTTTCTGATGCTTCGCGCGACATGCTGCAGGAGAAAGGACTGCTTTATTGTATGCGTTTCATAAGTTTTTCCTCTTCAATTTGAATTTCAGGCCAAGCCCACAATTTCTGAAACCTTCAATTTTCTGCAGAAGAAATGCACAGCGTCCGACATGATATGAACCAAGGTTTAAAATTAAGTGTGGTGTAATATTAAAGTGTCAGTTAATAATATATTATATTTACGAAACTCAGGTTGCGTTCTTGGCAGCCACAACGACCAGAGTATTTTAATTGCTTAACCGCAGATGAGGCAAAGATTTATAACCGACTTTCCGGAAGTTAAGCTACAAATGCATGAAAATCTTCACTTAGAAAGTTATAGCGCATCCAGGAAAGCACCAAATGGCGCAGCTTCTGAGAAAGAGAGAGAAAAAAAATCATGCTTCTAGCGGCTTCACCTCACCAGGGGAGAAGTGACGGTGATAACTACACCTGCAGCTCATTGATCCAGCATTGCCGACTGGTTAGAATTAACTTCAAATAAATCAGCATTTCCCCGCCATACATTGAAGCTAGCGTGCCGAGTCCACACACGAGACGCTTCACAAGACCGGGTAGTTCACAAAGGGTTCATAGTTCTTTTTTTTTTTTCCCCGCGCACTCGCCTCCCAAAAATTTTATCCCTGACCGCGCATATGGCCAGACTGAGGGAAGGGAAACAACTTAATTCCCACGCTTCCCGTGGCTTGTTGGAATTTTTGCAAACAACTCTGGCACAACGCCTTATCTTGACACGACAAAAGAACAAATGACCAGACATTTGTTCGGCCATGTTGCGCGTAGGTCCCTTGACTACGCCACCAGTGACAGCGTAACCTGCGGGAGCGTCCGGACTCATGCACACTGGGGAGCGTTCGTCGCGGAACGAAAGGGCGCCGCGCCGAGTGCTGCCGAGCAGCCCGACCTGTCCGCGGGAGCAGAGAAGCGGGGCTCAAAGGGCTGGGCGGAAATGGACGGCCGGACACTTCCGGCCGCGCCATTGTCCGCGCTCCGATGGACGCCGCCGCGGGAGCGTGGGGATCGCGCCGCCCGCGTCGGCGGCGGCCAGAAAGGCGCGCGCGTGCGTCCCGCGCGCCGCACAAGAGCGCGGCGGCCCGCGGAGGCGGATCGATGGCGGCCGAGGACGTGGCCGCGACGGAGGGGGAAACCATCTCTGGTCTGCGAAGAGCGCGGTTGCGGGAAGGGGAATGGAGTGACAGCACGAAAAGGCACACACACAGGCTCACAGAAGGACACACAGAACTTCAGGGCGAGGTCTTCGCTGGTACCTTCCAGAAACGTCTTGGTGACGCGACTCCCTCTTTATCGCGCAGTCACAGACTTGGTAAAGAGAATAACCAAAAGTGTGTTCTATTATTTTACATTTTCAAGATGCTATAGAAAAGAAGGCTGCGTTTTAAAAAGTGGGGTAGTTGAAAGGCGACTCGCAGGACACTATACGGAAGCGTAAGTTACTTTGAGGTTCGACAAAATAATACCGATGGCCGTAAAGTAAAGGAGGAGGTAGAAGAGGAAAGGCAGGGAGGTTAACCGAAAGAATAATCGGTTTGCTACCCTACACGGGGGGAAGGGAGTGAGGGGATAAAAAAAAAAGAAAGAGAAAAAGAGAAAGGAGAGTAACAGAAAATTTAAGTCACTCTAAAAAGCCACTATAAATCAATGATAAACTGAGATTAAACTATGAGACATTAATTTCGAACGACGCAGTAGAGCATTAAATTAGGTTAATGAAACATTCAGCGAAGAAAAAAAGATATTTCGATCGTACCTTTTTTCATCTCACTCCGCAGCGTTCATTCGCAGCGACGAAATTCTTGCCAGCTAGTCGCACTATACGTGAGTGTTCGGAGAGTCGAAAAAGCGAGCATTTCAAACAGCTATGATCGATCGCAGCCATTACATAATGTATAACACTTGGCTTTTAACAGATATTACCAGTGGCAGTAACACGGCTTCAGGAATGGACTTTCGAAATAAAGAACAACACAACTGGCTACTGCTGTTTTCAACTTCGGTCCCGTTTATAATCAGGAAAGGTAGGTTTATCATTATCACATTTTAGTGAGGTCTTGAACAAGGTCCTACACAATAAACTTCTAACCTAAAATGATGGATTCGCCGTCTTTGCCAAAAGTAACCAGGAAACGGGGTTTTCCTCTCAGGCGTGCATTGGAGCCCTTATGGCGCCCCTAAAGACCAAAAGGTCTCGAAAGGTGAGCGCAAGGGTGCTTTGGACCTTGGACCTTTGGACCTTGCTTTGGACCAGTTTAGACTTTGAAGGATGCCATAAGCGCTCTGTCACCCGGCAAAGAAAAGGACCTGTTGCCTGATTACTTTTGACAAAGACGGTACTGTAAGGCCGCTGTGGGTAACGCCGGGCTTTTCGGACTCGACAACGGGCGCGAGTGATACCCAGTTCACGGCCCTCGTCCTGCTCTCCCCGCGACCTTGACGATGCGGCGGGCGCAGACAGATAGTTAGAGATGGTTCGAGACCTATCGAAAATAGGGGTAGAGAGATGTAGCTTAACGCGTGCTGCGACGTCTACTCCCTTTTTTCAGCGCTACCGCCCGCTTCTAGAAGTTTAGGGATGGATATTTAAGAGCGTGTTGCGTAGAGTTATGCGGTTCTATAGGTCAGGATTCGTCAATGTCGGTAGACAGGCCCTGGCTTCTGAGAAGCCGTGAAGTGTGAACAGTGAGCTCCAGGGTGTCAGCTTCGGTAGTTGAGCATTAAGTGTTTATTCAGCTTTGGTAGCTGAGTGTGAAGATTCTGTTACTTTTGTGTGTATTTTTATAGCGTTTCTGAAGTTACTATAAAGCCCACTTCCTCTGTGTATCGTCCGTCTGTCGTCTGCAGGACTATCTGCTACAATTCCTCCGCCAAATCGCCGTGCCAATACTCCGCCAATACTATCGTGTCCTGATGCGGTGTATGGTCACTGTTGGTGGTGAAAAAAAGCCCTTTCAGCCTAACCTGGAATATATCATGCAACCTGAAAATATCACCTCTAAGCCTAACCTGAAAAGCCTAACCTGATATTAAAAAAAATTATTATTTTTCGGCATCATAATTGACTGAAAATCAACGTGGAACGATCACATTAGCTACGTGAGCTCATTTGCGTTCTCTCTTACAACACACATTTAAATACACACGGAAAGTACAATCATTCGCTTATGTTTTTGCAATTACACATGGACTTGATTATGGTGCGTTTATCTGGGCCCCCTTATACGAGCGAAAACATAAAAGAAACTGAAAACATGCAGAGGCTTGATATGCGCCCCATTCTTGTTAACTGCACTAGCAACTCCTATGAGGTATAAAGGCAGCGAACGAAATAAAAGCACTTCGTATCCGGCGAAAAAATTGTTCTAATAATGTTTCTGTCTTCGCTCATTAATAGAAAACTATAGGAATTTCTAATTCACCTTTGGTTAAGTCATCACTAAATCGTTACACTCAACGTAAGCGCAATGACACTTTGTCTATACATTACGCAAGCTAGCATGCTTACATGTTTAAAATTGTTGCGTTGCGCGAGGTATAAGTATGTATCTTGAATTGTTTACCAGGGGGTAGCTGTGCTGCACGGCTATTCCGAAAAGTCATTAAATGATTACTGTATTAGCTAACATTTTATCTAAATGTGTCCTTATGGCCCATGGTAAATTATATTTTGAGCTTTCTACTCCACTTTCAGGAAAAAGGCTTTCTGAGTCTTCCTTTTTTGGTTTTCTCCCTTTAGTTATTTAAATATAGCCTCATTGCCTCTTTTACTAACATCGCCAAATGTTGAAAAACGTTATTTCATGATTATTGCTGTGCCCATCCTACTTAGACCACAATTGGGTCTGAACTCCTGCGAAAAAAAAGAAAAAAAAAGACAAGTAGACTGAATTTTTCTATTTCTTCTCTGTGCCAGCATGACTTCAGATGACGAATAAATGCGCAAGCGAGTGCTCTCATGAAACACACGTTAACGATGTGTACGAAAAGGATGCAGTTATTCACACGTCTGACTTTTTTTTTTTTTGCAACGTGTTCCTTTATATGTTCTCCCACTCTGAAAAAGAGGGCTTCTTGGTGGCAACGTCCGTTACAATTCGAGCAAAAACCAAGACGTTCTTTCGGGTGCCTGCCCTAGCCTACCTTCTGGCCCCTTTGAAAATACCCATTTCATTTGGGCCGCTTTGTCTGGATTTAAAAAGTCGACAAGGACACGGAAATGAGGACGTACATCGATTGTGGGCAGATTCAACGATCGCCTGGGAGATTTGCGAGAGCTGAGAAGTGTATAGTTCCTTTCAGTTATGTGTATACGTGACTCGGCTGCAGCGTATGCACGTGGCCCCAGCGGAAAAAAAGAAAGAAAACAGTCCATAGATGTTCATAAACATCAACTGCGAACACTCATCGCGTCGAGTACGTAAGCCCATGAAAAAGACATCTGTGCTCTCCGGATGCTGCGATCACGCCATGAGACAAACAGTAACCCATGAATGCGGTTACGTTTGTGACGATACGAGTAAACAGGGAGGCTCCCGCCGCAAGTGAACGCAAACATTCAAATAAAATCTATCGGACAAAGCAGCGACGCTTTCACGTTGCACACACGAGACAGGCGCAAGTCAGAGCGACAGCTCGTACGATCGGGGCTCGTGTCTGGCGCGCTTACACTCGTATCGCGAGGGAGGGAGCCGCCTCGTCCGTTAGGCGCATTGTCAGAGCCCGGATTGCGGTCCCGCGACCACAGGTCAGGAGGCACACGGGGTAGTCGCTCGTAAACAGCTTTAAGATAACGCCAAGGAGCAACACAGGCCGAACAACGACCGTAAACAGAGCGCGAAGCGGATTAGCCTCGGAGTCCGTTCGGCGGGCAGCGGCCGTAATCCCGGTACCGGGGTTCACGCGCTGCCCTCGCGGGGCCAGAAGGCAGCCCCCGATGTGGCCTAACACACGCGCGGCTCGACGGCCAGAGGGGGACCGCGAGGGTCAGTGGCAAATCCTCTTTGTAGCGGCCGCGGTGCGCTATCGCGACATCGCGGTGAGCCCGCTGCGTCTCTCTCGGGCATGACCCTTTCCCGCGGATGCACTCGCGAACTCCGGGGCACAAAGATTGCGCGCTGTGCTGCGCACGTGGTCCGGCAAGCGCTTACACCCGCTCAACCAGGCCGGTTGGAAAAGTTGCTTGTTCTGTGCGGTCTAGCGGAGAAGTACGGGAGAGGAATGGGGCCTTGAATGTGACTCGATCAGCGCATGGCATGCTGCTGCTGTCTTCGTGACGCTGCATTTGCTCGCACAGTATGCCTGCGACTGGCCGCCCCTAAAATTTTATTCTTTTTTTTTATGTGTCCTCTTCGGGGCCTGGGCTGAGATGACTGCTTTCAATATTTGGTTTCACGGAATACTCGCGTATAATTACAAGCAATATCACCACCGACGATAATTCGAGAGATGATGTCTTCCCGTTCTGGAGGATGATTTACACTGAGGCTTTCAGAATCATTTACATTTAAAAGCTGATGGTTTCTCATCGAGGTGGCAGCTTGCTCTGAGCAGCATAGGAAATCATTCATTGGAGCGTGCAGCTTCAAGAAGCGCTCGATGCGCGTGCATTGCGGTGGAGCAGAGTACATTTGTTTTGTTTTTTTTTTGTTTATCGCTGATTGGCTTGGTTTGTGGGTGTTTAACGTCCCAAAGCGACTCAGGCTATGAGGGACGCTGTTGTGAAGTGCTCTGAGAATTTCGACCCCCTGGGGTTCTTTAACGTGCACTGACATCGCACAGTACACGGGCCTCTAGAATTTCGCCCCCAACGAAATACGACCGCCACGGCCGGGATCGAACCCGCGTCTTTCGGGTCAACAGCCGAGCGCCGTAACCACTGAGCCACCGAGGCGGGTGTTCATCGCCGAGTGGCAGTAGCAGCCCCATGCAGATGGAAACCATAGCTGGATAGCTGTACCATACAGCAGAATTCCTGCTTCATATCTGAACCCTCTATATAGCTTGAGGCGTCTAGAGCAGAAGCACGAACGAAACTGTCTGTTATTGCTGCGCATGCAATGAAATAAAGGTTTTTGTGTAGTCCCTACACCTTATCTTACCTTATCCTCATTAACTCGCCTCAAACAGACTGCCTCTATACAATTATACCCCCTTAACGCACTTTAAACGCCTTTATGTTTCTACTAAACATGGAGCCTCAGTTTGTGTGTGATTGTGGGAGGCACGTGCGGGCTGGGCTCACCTGTCTTCCCCTAATTACAAATACCTGCTGCTTTCAGCCTATATGCTTTTTGGATAAGGTCGCAGAAGGTTTGCGTCGCAGTGAACTGTTCGGCCGACTTTACCTTACTCAAACACTTGGTGACCAAACTGAACGAAACTACAAAGATTAAGTTCTTGATTGCTGTTAGCAGCATTATTTGTTTTGTGGTTGTCCATCTTAGGAGCGGATACTGAGTGCAATTTAGCGACTCGTCGGCAGGCGTGCATTCTGTATTTAATTTTTAAAGCGCAGCGGCACAAGCGCTCACATACAAAAATGCATACGTAATGCACGTACGCACGAACACTCGCACGGAAAAGGAGCGGTTCTCCCGCCGGGGCAAAAAGCGGGAACCTAAGCAGGGAGTCGGCGTAGCCCTCTCAGGGACACGACGGCCGTCGGCGGCGGCTCGGCGCTTTTTGTCGCGAGCTCACGTCGCCCTTTGTGACGGCGGGGAAGGGGGCCTCTTTCTCTCCGGGCCCGGCGGACGACAATGGGCGCCCCCCAGCCGCAGATAGCGCCGCTGCCATCGACGCGGCGCTGATGAATCGGCCCTCGCCGGCAGCCGGCGCCGCGCATACCGGCGTTGTGTGTACAGCGCGTATACTCCGGCTCTTGGAGGAGACTGCGAACGCTCGCGCAGTGTAAATAAAGGGCGCTCGCCGCCGTGGGACAGCGTACACGTACCGAACTGTTTAACAGCCACCAGAACGTCGCAGGTTACCGCAACCCGCGAACTAGTAGGCTGCCTGGTCGCTCTGAGACTTACGTGGCACTAAATAAAAGCTTATTCCACCTGTGTTTTAGTTCTATACCGAAATCAGGCGTGAATTTAGGTCACATGGATGGACTTGTTCGTCAGTGGCTGAACGTATTTAACGTGTTGAATAGTTGAAAGGCAAGGGACGATACGTGCGATTTCGTCGCTCCAATCCTCGCGTCTGTGAGCTGAATGCGTCATAAGGCATGTCGCCTTAACTCGCTCTCGACCGCAAGTGCGTCGCTGGCTTGCGCAGTGACTTCTTCAGTGGCAGCCGTGCTCTAGAAGAGTTCACAAAATGTTTCTAGGTCATGTGGCTCGGTGAGCCGTAAAGGGCTGTGGACACGCCGGAATGATAAAGTGGTAGTACGGTTATAGATTACAACCGGAATCTAGACATATTTGCGCCGCATAAGTGGAAGCCTGGCCACGATCCAATCAGATTCCAAATATGACCGGGCCAGACAGCCAGGGCCTGGCAGACTGCCAGCCTTTCATGAATACCAGCTTTGGGACAGCTAACTCTGATATAAAAACAGGAGCACAACTCGAAGGGTTACAAACAAGTGTCGTCTTCGCCACGGACAAGCGCCCTCTATAATGCCAGAGAGGAAAGGTCGCGCGGTATATCTCAGCGCTGCGTCTAATTTGTCCGAATTGGCACCAAGATGTCTACTAGTCTTCCCGTGTGGTCTTGAAAACTTTCTTAAACGCAAAATTTGATTGAATGCTGAACGACGCGCTGAAGTGCCGCAGAATTCAGGTAATAAAATGGCAGAGCACTTGCTGAACAAAACAGAGACAAAAGGCATCGAATAAAGCTCCGGACAAGCGGGCAAATCTCAAATCTTGATTGCTGGCGTAGGACCACGTGTGTTCGCTGGTGTCTATGGGTAGTTTCCTTTCATTTTTTTATTCCGCAAGTTCTTTCTTTGGCATAACTTGGAGAAAGCGGTGCCAGCATTAAAACAGCGCAGGTCGCATCCCACGCTTAACGAACGCAGCCCCAAAGCAGCACCAGCAACAGCAAATCGGTAGCCTTCGTCTAGCTCTAATGGATACAAAGCCTTTCTTGTCAGCCGTTCATGATGTAGGCGAGGTGCCCTACCGGACTCCCGCGCACTTTATAAGCGTCGCCATTGTTTCTGTCCTGGGCCAGAGCAAAAATTTTATGCCCGCCAAGTCGGAGACCGCTTCGCCAGGAGGAGGCCTGGCTGCGCCGCTCCGGCAGGCGCACCACGGAGCGCATTGTCTACGCGTTGGCCAAATGAGGCGATCCCTTCCGGCCTCTCTTTCGCTTTCGTTGTCCGCCATCAGTGCGAAAAGGCGACAGCGTACAAGAAGCTGCGTGGCGAAATGAGCGAAGTTAGCTCTGTTGTTCCCTCTGCGCTCCCGCTCCCCGTCGAGGATTGCTTTCTTTTTTTTTCCCCCACTTCCGACTGCTTTTTCGCTTCGCCAGTAACACTAACCGCTATGCTATCACCGCCACGTAGAAAAGCGGAGAGGACTGGAAAGCTTACAGTGTAGAGTGCAGCTTGGAAAGAAGATGAAATAAAGAAAGGAAAGTAGACCTAACGAAATCATGCTAAAGGAATATATCATGTAAAGAACGCTATAAGTAATCGTTAGTCTCACTTAGAGATGTCGACTTAAATTAAAGGAACTCTTTCGTGCATAAATTTTATCGTTAAATATGGGAGAAGCGAATAGTTGCATGTAATGCTGACGACAGCAAAACGAAACCTGGCGACGCTGGTCTAAGAAAATGAGCATTGTGGATGTTCCTTCGGCTGTGACGCGAAGAGAATGAGGAATGACGATAGAAACTGCAACTGGGCTATGCATCAATGCCCGACTCTCATCCGCATAAGCGGCGGCTTTAAGACTGCAACATTTTGCCGACGATTGTTTCCGTACATTTTGCTACTGTTGTTATTTCGCTCAACTTACAGCGATAGTTTTTAAGTGTTTCGGACCAGGGCTAATAAAAAGCTCTGAAATCATTCAGAACTGCGCTGCAAACGAGAGGATATACTGTAATTATGCATGGGCTCACGCATGAGGGCGAAGTTGATCGTTTATTCAGAGAGATTTGATTAATTATAAGGCTGCTCGACTGCTAGGAAGAAAAGAGCATCGTCTTGATGTTATACGAGTACCTGTATACCCCTTTTTTGAAGAGCGACTCTCAAATAAAAGTGTATTGTCGACTTCTTGTATAAATATACTGCTTCAAGGAGACGTAGAATTGCAGTGGTCGAGTTCGAGAACAGAATATAGGAGGCACGCGCTTGTTGAAAGGAGCGGGCTAAAGCACGAGCTTTAGACCTGAGGATGCCACAAGCCAACATACACAAGACTCCGGTAACATCAGTAAGCGGTAAAGTGCAAAAAGTTTATTTGAATGAATGCATAAGGAAACGGATGCCTAGGCCATAGAGAAGAAAACCATGTTCCGATGCATCTTTGAATTACTGTTTTTGCTGTCGCATAAACACTGCCCTTCACCTCTATTTGAGTTATGTGCTTCTTTGCTAATTTATGTGCTTCTTTGCTTCTTTGCTAATTGCGGAGGTAGTACATACTATATGTATGGGGCGTTAAAACTGCAGCGGAAGGCTGCTTTGTCAAGTGGTCGGAGCTTCATGAAGTATGGAAGGTCTGAAAGTTTATTCTTGTTTTCAAAGACTGCATAAGGACCTTCAATACGCTTCTTCAGTGACCAGCAAAAACATTCTCTTCTAATCGGGAAGCTAAGAGCGGGGCTGGTAAGTCCGGTTGGTTTAATACGCGCATTAAATTTTGCATGGCAGGTACCATCTTTGGCAAAAATAGAGCCTTTGTATAACATGATCCGCGTTCCGCTACCGTGAGCCGCTTCCGCGGGCCGCTATACGCGCATGCGCAGATGACCACAAGGGTCGCACACCTACCACCGAGCAGGCGCAGCTCGGTTGCCACAATAAGCGGATCACGGTAGCGGAACGCGGATCGCAATATGCTAAATTTCTCTAATAATCAGGCAACGGGGTTTGCTTCTCAGCTGTATAGTGGAGCCCTTACGGCAGCCCCAAAGACCAAAAGGACTCGAAAGATGAGGGCAAGGGTTCTCCTTATATTACTGATATTTAGAAGTGAATGGCTCTTAAGAACGGTACACCAGTAGGAAATCTTGCGAATTTTCTTTTTCTTAACAGAGCATGATGAGCCACCGAGGCATAAAATGAAGTGTGCGCGCATGTTTGTTCGCACGCACTCGCAAACCACGACTCTGCCAGTCTGTGAGCGTTCTGCGCGATGTAGACTATACGACTTGTGCTGTTGGTTCGCCATCGAAGCCGATCAAGTCGCCCAGTAAGCCTCGCAAGTTTCTGCGCGCGTATACGAAAGCATTCAGTGAAGTTTGAAGTAGCATAGGGACAATTTCAGGGTCGTTGCTTACGCCAGCACATCGCTGCAGGAGTGAAGGCTTCAAACGACAGGTTTTAACCGAAAAACCTGGGCTGCCGTTGCGTTGCGCTCACCGTTGCGTCGCTCACTGCCGACGCTGTTCGACCCGGGCGCCCACGTGGCCGGCCGACAATCGGCCATGCTTTGATATTTATGGGCGCGCGCCGCGTGGCGCCAAAAGTCGCGCCACTTCCGAGCACATGGACAATGGTTCCCGCCGGAGAAGTGCGCGCGGACAGTGAGCAGCGCGCGGACGCGGTGCCGATTGCGGACTGACCGTTGCCGCGTGTCCATCCGTCACCACGGGGGACAGCTCGGGCGGCCGTGGAGGCCCGTTCGGTCATTTGATATGGAAAACCGAGTGGCCATACATCATAACGCGATTCACTCTCGGAATCCGCGTCGCGGATGGACTCTGCTCCTCTGAGCGTCGTCCGGCGGGAGCGCGTCCTTGGAGCGCTTCGTGACCTCGTTTTGGGAAACGAACAGCCGAAGGAAACGGCCAGAGAACGCGCCGTGCCCCCGGCTGGGCAGAAAAGGAAAGGAGGGGAGCCATTGAGTGCGTTCCGCGCGGGGATCGAAATTGGCCAAACCGGGAGGCGTGAAGCATTCAGTGGAGTAGTAGCTTTTCAGGGGCACACCGGGCGGGGGTGCGCTACAGCTTGTAGCTCTATATATGCGATTTTGGGCTTCCGCGCCGTTCTCCCGGCTCCGCGTAGCACACTCTGTATGTCCTCGTCAGCACCGCGTGGGCAAAGGAATGGAAATCTAAGCGTTGCTCTGCCGTCCTTCTGAATTTTGATACAGCAGTTGTTTTTGACTTCTGATGTAGAAAGAGTAGAAACAGGGGAGAAGGCAAGGAGGACCTTTTTATTGCTATAAAAGTATTTCCCGTTGTTTTGGTTTCTGTTTTATACCGAACTTCAAGAGAATCGCGTCTTGTACCCGTACATTTTTTCTTCTTCCTTCATTTTATTTAGTAACATATAGGCCTATATGTAAAGAACACGCAAGATAATGCACTCTCTGACCGGGCCCAACTTTCTGGATTTTTTGTTGTTACTATTATTCAATGTCTACGTGGACGTCACACTCAGCAGACAATGTGAAATATATCAACCACGGCTTTAGAGTAAAGTTGCTATGAAGAAATCTGGGAGGTCAACATCCAGCATTTGTTATGCTGTTACGGAATAACAAAGAAATATTTTATGGCGCAACAATTTTTTGAAATGCTCCCTACAGTTAGAACGCAGAAAATCTTTCCTACCTATCGCAAACTGCCTCGACATACATTTGAAAAGAGCACCACTGAGGAAATCCTCCCCAATACTGCGGGCATGGCTTCCAAACAATGCACAGTGTGATACTAAATAAGCAAGCCTTCCTTTCTGACGGTTCCCGATTACTTAGAACAAGGAAAATGCACCGTATCATAAATTATACTCTGTATGCGGTAAGGGGTAAAGACATCTTCTCAACAATCATTTTTTTTTTTACTGGTCTTGTTGCCTAAATTGAGCCAAAGGCACAAAGAATCAGAAAAGTTACAATTGCTACTGAACTAACATACTAGAGCGAAGACGTCACATATGGACAAATAAATAAACCGTGTAGCGTTTTTTTCATCAGCACTTGAACACTCTCGGCGATCTCGAGACCTTTGCAGTCACTGATCTCCACGAGCACTTTGGACGACTGCGGGAGAATACAGCATGCGGCCTCCATTCTCCTCCTTTGCTTGCTCTGCCACCTGATGAGAGCGGGGTCTCAGATCTCGGAGCACAGCGAGCGCACGGTCAGGTAACCCACGGATCCATACATGGTCGCTGAGAGCACTATGCAAATTCTCGTGCCCCAAGCTCGCACCCAGAAGCTATATACTCTTGCTCGTGCACACGTTCCTTTAAAAAAGTTCACAAGTGTCACAAAACCGACTGAAAGGAAAGAAGCGGGAAGCACGAAGAAAAAAAAAATCACCCCTTCGGTCCCAGGCTCGGCGGCCGATAACCCGTTAACAAGACGGCGTATTCAAAGGGATCCCCCGCCTGCCAGGCTGCAGTCTGAGTGCGCGAATTCGTCTTGTTATATGGGCGCGGGAAATCGGAGAGGAAATGCTAACTGGGAACTGCAGATGAGAGGCGCCCGCGAAAACACTTTGCAAATTGGAGCCGCAAAGAAGACGCGGGGGTAAGAGGGCAGCGCTGCTGCGGAGTAGTGGGGCTTCCGTGCGCCGGGCTGCTGCCGCTGCCTTTGGCGCGCCATAGCCTCCGAGGAACGCACGATGTGACTCTCGGAGGCTGCGCGCCAACGAGCACCCCACCCGGCCAACCCGCTACCTCCCTCACCTCCTCTCTCTTTCTCTTCCCTTTACAAGGCTTCGTGTCAGGTGGCGCGTGCTCCGCTAATTAGAATGCCGCAACCTTTATCATCCGCCTGCCTTTGGGGCAAAATTCGACCCGCACGCAGCTGTCTGTGGCCCACTGCGTTCTGTGGACACTTTACTTTGCATCTAACTTCCCTCGCAATATTTTACCGTTTGCGTGCGCGTTTGTGTGTGCGTGTGTGCACGCGTACTGACGTCGGGAGCGTTTCGTAGGCGGCAGCATCAAGGCAAAGGAAAATTCGATCATAGCTTCCTTTCGCACCATGCGACTCTTGTTTCTTGCGAAAATCTAGTATGATAATGCTCGCTACAAGTGAGGTTCGTACGGGATTGTTAGTCTA